>NC_026150.1:856924-871119 GCF_000512975.1 Sesamum indicum
CACCAGTTGTAGGCTAAAACATAGGAAAAAAGTATACCAGCTGAGTCGAGTTTCCCCGGTTTTGCTGCCACTACGTCCTTAAGTTGGCATCGCTCCAAGCTCTACATAATACCAGAAAAGTTCCTATTATTTCTTTGGCAAAAAAGATTGCAAATATATGTTGTGATAAAGGATAGCAAGCATTAGGAGGAGACTGTCTTTAGTGAGAATAGCAAAAACTACCTTCCATATTTCGTCGTCTGAGTACAGACCAGTGGGGTCAATGTTGCTTCGCACCGTTCCTTCAAAGAGAACAGGCTCTTGAGGAATGATGCCAAAGCGAGACCTGAGATCGTGAAGGCCTAATGCTGAAATATCAATCCCATCGATGATTATCTTTCCTCCTGAGGGCTCCACCAGTCTAAACAAAACCTGGATCAGAGTTGATTTCCCACCACCTGTACGACCAACAACACCAATCTTCTTACCCCCGGTTATGCTGAGAGTAATCCCTTTAAGAACTAGAGGAGTATCCGGACGGTATCTAACCTGTTCGTCCAAGAATCCAAACATCAGTTTATCCAAGAATTTAATGGTATCTCTATGTTGAAGTGTGTTTCATGCTAAAATGACAGCAAATGAGGGCAATCAAGCCAGAGTAACTTGCCTGCAAATTTTTCAGCTCAACGTTTCCATGGGTCGGCCAATTAGGCGGAGGAAGGAAGTCCTTTTTCCTCCATTCTGCTTCAGATGGTATCACTGTGAACTGTTTTATCCTCTCGACGGAAACCATCTTATTTTCCAAAAAGCAGCTCATGTATATGGCCCAGTATAGCACAGAATTGAGGGACAATCCATATGAGAGAGCTAATCCAACATTCTCTGGAGAATTCAAGCTAGGTCAGTTCCCTTGAGGTCAAATTCACCTCAAAATAATGACAGAAACCAGAAGAAAACGAGACGTCTTTTGTGTTCTAGATTTGAGGTAAGATACGCACCTGGTTTGATGATATTGCTAGGTAAAACTATCATAAACATCGCAGACATGCAGAGGATGAAGCTTCCGATTAATTCTAGACGAAATCCCAACCACTCATTGGATCCATTATTGTGGAAATCCATGCGCAGATTTGCGTTTACACGATTCACATTCTCCTGGGAGAAACTTTCTTGCTTCCTGAAACATCGAATTGTCATAACTCCTGTGATGCTCTCCGAGAAATGATGAATAACGGGTGCCTTTGTGATGGAATCTAATCGGGTCAATTCACGGGATGTAGAAAGATAATACCCCTGAAAACAAGAAGTAGATTCTGGTTTGGACTCAGATGTTTTTAAAAATTCATCATTGCACGAAAATGAGAGAAGAAACATTCAACTGCAGGAAGAAATCCATACCCGATACCAGACATTAAGCCAACCAAGCGGAATCAAGAGGATCACGGTCGGCCAAGCATATTGGCATGTGATAATGATAATGCTCAGCAGAGTAATGTACATTGAGACAGTAATGCTCATAAAGAAAGGAATCAAGATATCGACATTTGTCTGATCAGTTGATGCCTGCACAAATAAAAAAATATCATAAGTTCTGGATACTTGTCCACATGAAAACGTATCTCTTTCACTAATCCTTACCCGAGTTAGAATTCTTCCTGAAGGCGTGGTATCGAAGAACGACATAGGAGCATGCAGAATGCTGTGGAGAATTTGTCCAAAAAAAATCTGAGAGGTCTTTAGTCCCATAACTGCAGCTAAAATGGTTCTTATAAGAACTAGTACAAAGGCAACTACTGAAATGATGGCATATACTTCGATGAACAGCGAAGGGTTGAACGAAGCTGCACGTTTTTCTGAAGTTTCATATGCCAACCAATAGTCACTCGACATTAAAGTCCCTTGCCATGCAAGGGAGAAGAACATAATAGCCACTACGCCAAACCATCCAAAAGACTCGGTGCAATATAACTTGTAAACACTCAAGCTGACTTTCCCTGTTTCTCTTTGCTCTTCCTTAATAAGCTTAGAACTTCCCCTGTTAGGCTCGGATCTTTCTTGAGAATTATTTTCACCATTTTCCTCTCCCCGTTTAAAAGATTTTTGAGTAGATATAGTCGGGGAAGTTTTGTTCTCTGCTGTCTCAACATCGACGAGTTCCATAGAAGCTTCGTGGGCCGTTACTAAAGCTTTGAAATCCATGCCAGAATCGAGTAGGCTATTGTACTTCCCAGATTGAACAATCATCCCTTCTCTCATGACCTGGTTTCAAGAAACAAAAATCGAGTACGAAATATTAAAATACATTACTTGAATATAGATATTGATATTGAGAACTGAAAAGCTTTCCACATACTAGGATCTGATCCACATTATGCAAGAAGTCAACTTGGTGGGTAACAAGCATAATTGTCTTGTCTCTGAGAACTCCTCTAACACATTCCTGCAGAAGAGTAGTTAGAAGATTTTTTTTGTGGACAATCAAACATTAAATGTTGGATTATTTTATAGCATTTAAGATACTGAAAAAACATTTCCAATCCCATTGATATTGTAAATATCGGTCACCTTGAATATTTCTGATCCAGTGTGAGCATCAACAGCACTAAACACATCATCGAGTAGATAAATATCACAATCCTGATAAACTGCTCTTGCGAGTTGAATTCTCTGCTTCTGGCCACCACTGAGGTTGATACCACGCTCCCCAATCTCAGTTTGATCCCCAAACTCCATCATTTCCAAGTCTTTCTCCAAACAGCAAACCCTGATAACTTCTTTGTATTTCTCTCTGTTCATCGGCAAACCAAACAGTACATTTTCTTGTATGGTTCCGTTCTGAATCCATGATGTTTGGGCAACGTAGGCAGTGCTACCACATACTCTGACCTGCATGCAGGAAAATGGTTGATTTACAATAGTCAGTCGCATTTACTGATAACACAAAGGACTCAAATGACAAAGCTAAAATTAATAGTAAGAAAGTTCTGAGAATCCAAAACTAAAATGCTATACCTTTCCTGATAATTTCTTCATCTCACCAAGAATTGCTGCCAGAAGGGAAGACTTCCCTGATCCTACAGTCCCGACTATTGCTGCAAGTTCCCCTTTCCTTATCTCAAAGTTCAAGTTTTTCAATACTTCTTCATCATTTTCATCGTCCCAGCTAAAACTCCCATCTTTTACTTCCACAGCAGTGTCTCCGTCACAGCCTACAACCCGCTCCACCGAATTATCCACCAACTCTTTGCTAGTCATGAATCTATCCAGCCTCTCAAGAGATATTATTGCCTGTGAAAGTGAGATCATCGACTGCGGGAAAGTCCTTATCGGCTCCTGCAACATCTTTAACAGTGAGGTTGCCGTGAAGACCGAAGCGACAGAAAGAGGGAAACGAAACAGGATGGCGCTTCCAAATGTAATTGTAGCAATAAGAGCAGGCGTGCTCCACAGCACTATGATATTTGCAGACACCGAATACATGAATTTGGTCAACCATCCGTATTCTGTTTCACGGAATGATTGAATTCTCTTGTTGAAGTGTTCTTCCCAAGCCTGGAACTTGATTACCCGCATGTAGCTAAGCATCTCATTTGTTGCTTTCATTCTTGAATCACGGTTCTTCATGATGTTAAACTGGTATCTGTTGTTTTTCTTTGTACGAAAAGCCACAAACGCGATTACTAATGCAAGTCCGGCGAAAGCTGCAAGTGTGGAACTTCCGAGATACTGGTAAAGGATAACTAAAGCCACAATAATCTGCAACGGCATAAGCCATAAGAAATGTAGCTGCAACATCATATCAGAGAGCTGTTGAGCATCCACGGCCATGTAGTTCACAATTTGCCCGACTCCATGAGCTTGCCTAGCTGAGCCAGATAGCCTTAGCCCCTTTTTATACAAGGACGTAATGAGAGTGGAACGAATAAGCATTCCAAGTTTCTGCGTGTGGAAGTTAAATTGGTGGGAGCTCAAAACTTCGACAAATTTGGCCACCAACAGAATCAGCACAAGGTAGTATCCCTCGTAAAGTGAACTCCTCTCTCCGGATGTAAAATTAACAAACCGTTGGATTAGCGTCGGCCCAACGTACAAGACAGACAACCTCACAATCGCAAGAAAAGCAGTGAAAGCAAGCTGCTTCCAGAAACATCGGACTAATGTTTTCACAACAGGGTGCTTTGAGTTTTCCTCAGGCTTAGGCCAATTATTCTGGAATAGCTGCGACATTCTTTCCGCTCTGTGCTCCGGTGAAAGGGAAGGCACATCTTCGGTCTTGAGGGGCGAATTGTAACCTTTCTTCAGAAGGGGATTCATCCAAAACCAAAACGCTTTAGAAATAATAGAGGCTGAAGCATATCCAGTCACATTGGATTTATCCAAAAGAGATTCATAAATGGTCTCTGAATCCATCACTGCTTCAGAGTTCCCTACGACTTGAACCCCAGTGGTCCCTTTAATTGCAGCAACAAGTAGAACAATCCACAAAGCGAACACGATGATTGAACCAATGTCAACCAATCTCAACTCAACGCCAGCTTCTTGAAAAGATATCAAACGTACAAGCCCTGAAGTGAAGAACAAAGCTAAAACAACAAACTCCATAATCCAATAAATTCGAAGAGTCAATGGATGTATTGTTGCTTTAAATCTCTTCTCATGAACAATCAGTACAGCAATCACTGCATTAGTAATTGCCTGAAACAACCAGTACAAACCATCTACAGTATTCCATGGAAACTCAGCAGTCCCGACAAAAGCCAGAATGCATAAAACAGTCGACAAGGCCGCTACAACTCCAGTCACCGTGAGAGTAAGCTTAAACCAGTAACTGGTTATAACAAGTTCCCTCTTGTTACCAATCAGAGGATCATTAATCTCCGAACGTCGATGCCCGTTTGAATTGAACCTTGAACACAGCTTCTGAATAGCAAATCCCAGCATAACAACCAAGAAAAGAATGTCCACAGAAGATAAAAGCACTCTTTGAGGGCATGGGGAGAGGAAAATGAATCTTAGCCATTGAATAGCAGCAGAAGCTGAGCTGTTTGATGATTGCACCACAGATGCAGAGCAGGAAAGCGTGGTAATCCAAGAAGATGATGACATGTTTTGCAACAAAATCCAATGTCAAAATTGGATCACCTCTTCTATTCTGTATCTCCACCAATCTTCATTTCTTACTCTCTGGAAATGAAAAAGAGCATCCAGTCATCACCGACGAACATGATCATCAGTACTCACAAAATAACTAGGCCCAATTATTGACGACGACAGATTAGCATGAGTTGTAACATCGCAAACTTATTTCAGACAGTATTCAAACTGTACGTGCATATTGAAGGTGACAAACAAGTCAGAATCAAAGATACATCAAATGAATTTATTATTGTCATTCATTTATTTAAAAGAATACAAACAAACAAACAGATGAACAGACCCGTACATCATGAATAAAGCAATAAAAACGAAAACAAAATCTCAATGAAAAAACCCAAGTAATTAACAAAATTTGCCTTGTCGGCTTGAGCAACAATGGGTCAAAAGTTCAAAAAATTCAAGAAACTTGCTTTTTCACAAATCATGTAGAGAAAGCAGTGGGACTCAGCCAACAGGTATAAAAAAACACAAAGATGCCTTTTTTCTACTTATTTGGATGAATAAAGAATAAGATTTCAAGCAAAAAGGCAGCAAGATTTTGCAAAATAGAAAAAGGGAGACGACAGGCCGGCCAAGAGCAAATCAATCATTATCATGCATAAGATCAAAGTAATAAACCCATAGAGAAAAAGACTGCAATTTCACCTTTAAAAAAAATCCAGAAGAAAGTAACATAAACCTTAAACAAGGAAAAGACACACGGTGTTCATGAACAAACACGTAGCACTATACATGGCTGCTGCAAGAAGAAAATAATAAAAGATTTGACTATAAATACAGTCATTTATTACCTGGGGTTTGAATCGGTACTCGGGTTTTCCGATGATTCAAGAAACGAAGTGAAGTGGAAGAAATGGAACTGGCCGAGAAGTGAACCACGCTTTTATGGAGTTGATATTCCACCATCCATTTATTGACAGTTCCCAAGTTGCTTTCTTTGTCCTTTTTATGTGTGAATGAACGAGTGGAAGTGCAAGAGATGATGTAAATCTGTGAATGGAGTAGAATAGAAATTTTTGTTCACCAAAAACAATCAAATGCATGGACAAGTAACTATACACGCTTCTCTGATTATATATATATACATATAGAGCCGTAGAAAATATGAACTAAAAAATAAAGGGAAAGACCATTGACGACGCATAATCAACGGCACCAAAGCAGACAGAAGTCGCCAACAAGAACTGACATTGTGGGTCCTAACTTTGATATTCAAATTTATTAAATATTTTTTATTAGCTTTTTTCCGGTATTCTCGAGCTATGTATACATAGATATATATATATATATATATATAAAAGAAAAACGTAATGTAGGAATAGTGAATGAAATTTAATGGTATCAAATTATATTTTAAACGTATTGAATTTTAAACGTTTTGATTTTATTAAATATAAAGTATTAATGAAGTCGTTAACACAATGTTACTTAATAATAGCTCACATAAATCAGTTTTGCACGTGTTGATGAATGTACGAAAGTAGGCCCAACGTTTATAATATTTTTATAATTACTATTTCTCTTTTTATTATTTTAATATCTTTTATGTGAATACATCGATCTGATGTTTTGGATTTCAAATATATATGTGTTTGATTATAATTTTGGGTTTTTCAGAATTACTCCTCGATTAAGACTGTATGGTGAAATAATTACGGATAAAAATATACTAAAGAAAATATTATCTACATTACATGTCTCTAATATAGTTTTGCAACAATAATATTGAGAAATAAAATTCGCAAAATATTATGAATTGATATCACGTCTTTAGCTGCAAAACAAAAATAACGAGCTTACTTATGAAAAACCAGAAATATTGTAGGAATAATGGATGACTATTAATAAAGTCATTAATACAATGTTACTCAATAATTTATAGGAAAAAATGCAAGCAACCCCCTTGTGATATCGTAAATGAAGAAATTACCCCCTTATGAAAAAATAAATAGTGATTTACTTTCTTATATTTTTTAAAATACAATAATTTACCCTCTATGATTTTTAAAATGTAGCAAATTGATTCATCTCAAAAAGTATACGGGGGTAAATTACTATAATTTTTTCATAGAAAATGTAGTGTAATCATTTTCAATCACATATGGATAAATTACTATTCACCCATAACTTAATAGATGTGGTACATATTGTTGAATATACTAAACGATGATGAAAGTTTAGATATTCCATACAACCTATTTCTCTTTCGATCATTTTTTAACTATTTTTTTTTTTTTTATGTATGCACATATATTTGTTTTTTATTTTTTCCTATAAAACAATTCGAATTAAATATAGGGTTAATTTTACTTAGGCCTCCTCTAAAAATATAAAATTACATTTACTCTCAAAAAAGTTCTAAAATTACACTTACACTCCATTTAAAAATTTATTTTTTACACCTAACCCTCTTTCATTAGAAATTTGGACGAAAAATAATGACGTTAGCGAAATAATTACATAAATTTTCAGTTTTACTCCTCATTAACATTCTCGTATAGTAATTTTGTACTTATACGGTAAAAAATGTAGTGAGGTAAAGTAATTTATCCATTTACAAGTACAAAAATATACATGAGAGTGCTAAATGAAGGGCAAAACTAAAAATTTATTAAATTTTTTTATTAACGTCAGCATTTTTCTTCCAAATCCTAACGGAAGAAGGTCAAATGTAATAAAGAATTTCAAAGGGAATATACGTGTAATTTCAAAACTTTTATAGAAAAAAATATAATTTTACATTTTAAAAAAGACATATGTGTAATTAACTCTTGAATATAAATAGAAGAATTCG
Source organism: Sesamum indicum (assembly GCF_000512975.1). Classification (NCBI taxonomy): domain Eukaryota; kingdom Viridiplantae; phylum Streptophyta; class Magnoliopsida; order Lamiales; family Pedaliaceae; genus Sesamum; species Sesamum indicum. The sequence continues at coordinate 864,855 of NC_026150.1, forward strand.
TGTTGGTGGTTTCAAATATATTTTTACTTGAGAGATACTAAACTTAAAATGGAGAAAATTAATGACGACGGCTCCGCAACTAACCATATTTGTTATATGAATTTCATGAAATTTCAGACCATCAAATCATCTCCTAATTAGAAATAATAAGCAATTACGCATGGATTAAAACTAATTAAATTACTAATTATTGCCATATTAAAATTACTAACCACCATAACTGACACAACTTTCTTTACAAACTGGGGTTGTGTAGTTGCACTTGCTTGCTACTTTAGATTGAAGTGACGGGAAAAAGAGTAATTATTTTCAATCAAGAAACAATTTCAAAATTATAAGTAATTTTGTCTTAATCTCTTCATCTTAAAATTTTCCTCCTTACATTCATGCCGCGGAGTATTTTATACTATGAAAAAATTTGCGTGACACAGACAAGCCTTCTTATATTTTACTATTTAGTCGTCGTGGCACGTAGTTTCTATATGTATAAAATAAATATTTTTTTATATTTTAAAATATATTATAAATAAAAATAAAATATATAAACTAACAAATTATATTTTTTATAATAAATAAAAAATTAATTTAAGGTATTATCAAAACAACAAAAAATTAGTGTAGTATTGTTAAAATGACGTGGAGTTGCTTTTGTTAAAAAAAAATAATTATGATTAATTTTTAAAATTATCTAATTAAGGGTGTACTGGCATAATTTTTTTTTTTTCATATGGGGTAATTTGCTCATTTGTAATATCAAGGAGGGGTAATTTGCTCATTTGCAATATCACAAATGGATAAATTGCATTAAGCCCTATTTAAAAATTATTGCGGCAAAATCATTAATCGTATTTTTTGAGTATCGAGGGTCTTTTGTTTTTTAATCATAGCCGTTGTGGCACGTCATCCTTATTTGCATATAATAATTAATCTTTTTTATATTTTAAAGTATATTACAAATTAAGAATACAATATATAAATTAATAAAAAAAAAATAAGAAGAAGAAACAGAGAAAGAAAAGAAATAAAACAACCTTAAGGTATTATGAACAGAATAAAAAAATTAACATAATGGTGTTAAAATAATGTGAAAATTATTTTTGTTAACTCCAATGAATTGTAATTAACTTTTCTTCTTTATATCAGTACATATTAAATTTGTGACAGATGAATTGTGGAGGGAAAGGGCAGTTGCCTTAAATACAAATGTCCTTTATAACTGACAAGAAAGCTGTTGGGGCATTCTCTCACTGTTAACCTTTATTTCTTGTACAATTTTGTCCACAAAATATGTGGAAAACATTATCTTGTCAAATATTTGAGTCTGTCCGAATTTATTGGGAATTCTATAGCTGTTAGGCCCATGCAGGAACGAGGGAGGAAGTTCAGGTTGATGACGTGTTAATATCACTTTATTTTAATAATAATTATTAATTTATTATGATAATAATAAGTATGTATTAATTATATATAATTAATATTAATAATTATCGTATATTAATTATTAATGATTGAAATTGATGATGTAAATGTAATCGATTCAATAAAAAATAGTATATTTTCAACATGTTCTTTTTATTTGACATTTTCACAGGAGAAAAATTTTCATAATCCATTGAAAAGAAATATATATATATATATATATATACATGTAATTACAATTCTTCACTTTGTTGATATTAAAAAATAATGTTGAGAAGAATGTTATGTATGAGCTAGATCGAGTATAAATCAAAATTTTTTACTTTAATTATATATATATACCAATTAGAAATATTAATATTATTTATACAAATTGATTTTAATTTTTAAAAAATTATATATATACCCACAAAATTGTTAATATTATTACACAAATTATCCTTATTTTTCTGTTGTTAAGGATGATTTCCATAATTATACAAAATGTAGGATAAGTATTCCATAAATTTGGGGCGTAAATATATAATTACCCCAATATATTATTCCCTTGAAGAAATATCTACTTTCCTAGTCATTTCAATAAACTACCTAAATGATAGAATGACTTTATTGGGAGTTTGATTTTTCAACATAAAAAACTGTCATAATCATATTGACAGTTGGCATTTTACTTCACATCATATATTCCAAATTACAGATATTTGAATTTTCTTTTTCTCAGATTAATTAATGACTATTTAATTAGAAATTAAAACAAAATTTTATTTACCACTTTCTTGATTGAATAATATAACTTAAGCAAAGTTCATTTAAATATTTTGACTTTATTTGCTTTGTTTCATCACTTTATATATTATAATACTTTATTGTACTGATATTTTATATTATGAGATATATCATTAAAATATTATAAAAACAAATCAAACGGGTTTATTTAATTAGTAAAGTTGAAATTTCAAAATTAACACTTAAGGGTTCAAGTCTCCCGATATGATTATATCTAATTGTATAATAGTTTATTTGAACAATTCATCGAATTATATATTAAATAAATAAGTAAATGATGCTTTTCTCAAGAAATTATTTAATTAAATGTATTTTGATCATTCTACGACGACTGGGTGAAGGTTTGACATGAATTAAAATATTGTCAAGTCATAATAATGGAATATACTTCCTCATTATTTGCTAGCTTCAAGATTCCTTGGGAGTGGCTTTTCTCCTCACAAGTCCGACTACTGTCTTTGTAATATTTTATTTATCCTCAATAATTATTGCACAACACACACACGTCCCAGTACTGTCTTTATAATATAACAAATTACAACCAATTGAAGTATTTTATTTTTTTATTATTTACAAAAATTATAAATACTCATATAAAATACATTAATGTATAGCTCCTACGATGTGCTATTACAAAAAAATATTTATTATAATTTTTTAAATAATAAAAAATCTATAATATAATAAATTAGAAAATAAATCTATTGTAATCTATCTTACATATATATATGTGCATTATGGGATGTAGCTGTCAGCTGCTCGACAACTTTTAAGATAAAATCACTTTATGGGCCCTTTTTCCCATAATTTTGTTTTTGACTGTATTCTTATTGGATGCCGTGAAATTAAGAGAAGGATAATAAGACAATTTCTGGAAAATATTTCTTATGTCCACAAAATATTTAGGTTTGTGATATATTTAAATAAATAAATGAAGCTGTTAAAACATTTAAAATAAATTAGAGAACATCTTATTTTTGAACCGGAACTTTATTTTCTAAAAGATTTGATTCAAAATTTTATAAAATGTGTAAAAATTCTTATCACGTTAACCAAACACTCTCTAAATTACGCAATCTAAACTGACTTATTTATTTATTATGGCCAAATATAGATACATATGACATTTACATTAGCAGGAATTCATCAAAAGATTGCGTAAATATTCAATTTATTTTAGAAATATTTAATTTACAATTAAATTTTCTTTTTTTCTCTGCGTTCGGCGCGATATTGAGAACAGTAAACATGAAACTATTTTTTATATTATAATAATACGAGTATATTACGAGATTTGGCATAGTTACACATATCTATGGTTTTAAACGTCTATTTAATAACGAGCCAATTCCGTTAGGTATTCATTCAATTTCTGCATTAATCAAACCAAAATGCCCTTTTGTATTATAAATTAAAAATTTTATATATTTATTAAAATTTACTAAAGTCTCTTTGTGAACTAATATTCAATATGAAATGTTTATTTCTCCCACTCTAATATTTTTTTGATCCTTTTTTTATTTTTATTTTTTAAATTTAATAATGGTAAAATAATAATATCCACTTATCTGTTTAGAATTATATATTTATTTTTAATGTGAGAAAATATTTATAATTTTTCAATCAATAAAAAAATATTATGATATGTCGAATCTCAGATGAAGTAGACATAATTCATTATAATAATAATAATAATAAAATAAATGAGTGTAGCAAAGGAAGTTGCATTGTACGTTGACCATAGGTACAACTCTACTGTTCTAGAACAAAAACATTAAGAAGTTCGTCATACATGATGTCAGAGTAGTGTGGGTTTGACACGGAAGACGGCAGGAAAATCGGGCAATACTGTCTTTAATGAACAAAAAGAAAACATTGGAAAAGGACGGGTCATTGTGGAATGTGGATTTAGATGGAGAAAACAGTTGTCCGATACGTGCCTTCGAAAATTAAATAAATTGGATGGAACTAAATTAATTCTAAAATAAATAATATATTTTTTATATAATTTATTATTTTTTAAAATTGTTAGATCAATTATAATACAACTTTACTTTCATAAAATTTGAAAAATTATATTTAGTATTAATTAGACTATCTAATAAACAGATTTTTTCATTAGTTAAAATACATTGAATTTGCTAATATTAACAAAAAAAAATAATTTTTTCATCTAACATATCATTTATAACAGTGAATATATATCTCGCCACATGCATTGACATGTAAAAATGTACAAGGATGATTTTGATCATAAAAAAATATATATATTTGACTTGTACACACATGAATAGTAAATCAATTTGGGGCAAATATATATTCTTATATTTTTTGGAGGGTTAATATAAAAAAATTCATGAAATTTGGACTAATGCGACGATTTTTTATTAAACGAAAATAAATTTTAAAAGCATTAGATATAATTTTTTAAATTACAATAAATTTATATATAATAATATCAAATTCAAAAAAAAGAAAAAATATATATATAGTCATTATTTATATTGATTATATAATTAATTCGAAATCAATTAGAATTGATTTGGATATATCGTCTTCCTAGAAATAGAATTACCTCACATGATTTGTTGTCCGGAAATTGAAAAGAAAAGTAGAAAAATGACAAATGATGAACGGTGATCCGATCCTGATTGCGATTCTCTTCGTCACGAGCTGAGAAATCCTATCCTCTTTCACGGTGTTGGGCAGTGTTCTTGGCGTGGAAAACTGAACCCCTGTATTTTTCATCAGAATCAGGAAAGTTAAAAATACAACAGAAAAGTAGAAATGTTTCGTATATTCCCGTAATCATTGAGCTTGTTACTTCCTAGATAGATGCCTCTTTTTTTCTTTTCTCCCCAATTTGCGTGATTCATTTTTAATTTTCTTTAATGGGACAAACAATATCTATATTTAAAATAATGTAGTACATACATAATTACATAAGTGATATATTATTGAAACTAAAAGATAATAAATAAATTATTATATTGGGTGAATAGTAATTTATTCTCGTGTGATATTGAAAATGAGCACGTTATCACCCTACGAAAAAAATATAGCGATTTATCCCTATGTACTTTTTAAAATAAAGCAATTTACCTTCTTGAACAGGGAGGTAAATTGCCTCATTTTAAAAATTATAGGGAGGTTAAATTATTTTATTTTTAAAAAATATAGAGAGATAAATCACTATTTATTTTTTCATAATAGGATAATTTGCTCATGCAATATTACAAGGGCGTTACTTGCATTATTCCCGATAAATTATTATAATTCATGTAAAATGAGATAGCCATCCATATAAAATAAAACACTTAATCCCAATTTTGATACGACTCAAATCCGTAACATCAAATTTGTTTATTGAACTTAAGCCTTATTAACCACTATGATTGATTTTTAAAGTTGCGCATAAATTTTAAATAGAAACGACAATGAGACTTTAGATTATAGGATAATTTCACAGCTAATAAAATGCTGAAATGTATTTGGTATGATTTTTTTATAATTAAGTTTTTTGTGAGATTACAAAAATAGAAGTTGGAATATTTATAAGCTTTTTTCTTTCAAAAAAAAAGAAGAAATACTAAGTTGTTCTTCACTTACTTAAATTTTTCAAATTTTGATCATATCATTTACAAATTTGATAATACTGATATTTTATAAATTTAATAATTTTACTTTATAAACAATTTCATTCATTTTTAAAATAGAATGTCATCTTATTAGATGCTTTTAAACTTTAAAAAATATTATAAATAAATTGAGGCATAACAAAAGATCGGATGCATTTTTGAAGCATTATTGGTAGCATAGTAGGGTATCTTAGTGCACAGTCTAGTGGGTTTCTGTGTCGGTTCAAATTTCAGCCAATTTTCAGATTGTTTTATATAATTATAAAAGTCATCTCGGACAGAGCGCCATCTACCTGTCCTCTCAGAGGTCACGTGGATCTCTTTTTCTCTACTTGACAACACAGAGACCAGAAAGCTACTACTTCTAAAACAGGAAGCCTATTTATCAACAACCGAGCACCGCACTACAGAGTTTCTACCTT
>NC_026150.1:871129-974513 GCF_000512975.1 Sesamum indicum
CCATGGACAATGGCAGAATTTCCCTGCCCGTCAGAATTGGCAGCAGCGCCACCATCCGCTTTATCTTGCTTATTTCCTCCACGTATATCATTTAGGCCTGAATTTGAAGTGGGAACACTGCTGCTGGGCCCTCCAAGATTGGTATCGTTATGGGGAGGACTCACGCCATTGTTGGGTCCGACAGATCTGAGGGTCATTTGGCCTTGGCTGGCTTGTGGATGGGGTTGTTGGGGTTGATGCTGCTGTGGATCTTGCATTGGATGAGGGTTATTAAAGGGTGCCCTTGGGGGGAATATACCTGGTTGCTGAGCCATGGCTGCAGCCTGAGGATGCTGCATGTAAAACCCTCCTTGTTGCATTGCGGGATGGGGACTCATCTGCATTTTCCAACATATGAATAAGAAAAGATCCTACAATTCCATAACTAAACATGCTCCACAAGATACCTGTGTTGGCATTGCTGGTGTTTGTGGTTGGGCATCAGCAATTGCAGCCAAATACATCAAATTCTTTTGAAGTTGAGCCTGGTACCTAATCATCCAGAATCAGAAAGAACCAAAAGTATATGGCAGAAGTCTTTGGATAAACAAAATGATTCTTTAACCAACATTTTGGGGGGTTATATGAACTACTTCTAACAGCTAATTCCATAGAGGCCCCCAAAACCAATATGCTATGACCCACAACCATTGGTTTAACATCAACAGCACTAAAATCAAACTATAGAAGTTTTCTTGAATTGAATTTATTGCTATTATTTCCATGTTCAGACAAAGAAATATTAGGAAAAGTAAGAAAGGGCAAGCCAAAACAACTACTTCGTGTCAATTTCTTCTGACACCATATGAATGGGTTGTAACAGAATATATCTCTATTTGACATTTAATATACAAGCCATTGCTCCATAATATTTGTAGCCAATCTGTAGCAAAATTAGCACACGTGAGTAAGCATGGTACACATATACATGCATGTCTGTGTGTATATAATATAGAGAAAAGAGAGAACAACTTACTGCGCACATTCGGCAAGTTTGCCAAGATTTTGATTATCCAGAATTGCCAATATCAACTTCTTGTTCTCGTCGAGGTACTGCATCATGTGTTGACAGCAAGGTTGCATACAGAATGAGAATTATATTGCAAATCTGAAGATAAAAACTGCTAAAATATGATTAAAACTCTCGCTTAGTATGAAAGTCTTATGTAAACATTAAATTGTTTCATTTGAAAAACAAGCGCAACACATACAAGTACAAAGAATCATTTCAGAAATCGGAAACAAGTCAGATACCATCAGATCGAGTAACTTATTAGTATCCAAGTGATACATTAACTGAATTTGAGATACAGTAAGCATGACAAAGTCAAGCAAGTGCCATAACATCAAGAGCTAACAATGGTCGGAATAAGTTCATGTGGAGTGAGTTACTCAAGATCTATTCCAGATTCATTTGTCACCGTGTACCATTTTGTAAGGAGCTCAAGGCGGATGATATTAAGATGCCCTATTATGGTTCATTGTATACTTTCCTTTCACAGCCAACATTGATTGAGTGAGAACCTAAGAGCAAAGCATATATAAACAACGTTTTTAAGGAGAATTCTGAAGATGGGTCAATTGAGAAGTTAATATATACGACTTATATCATTAGGTATAATTCACCAGATACAGGAAATATAACCCAGTTACAACTAGATGTCAACAAGTAAGGTAGTCATTGAATAACTTAGATCACAATCGTGGTGAACTAGAAAAGAATCTAAATAATTGAACATCCACTCAAGTATGTCTGCATATTTAGCCCTTCGAACCACACTTTCCCTGTGTTAAGTCACATAGGCAACTAATATGGTATGTTTCAATCTATCTCTATCATAAGTGAGCAACCAACCAATTCCAGTGTCAAATTTATGTGAGGCCTTCACAACAACATGAATATGATATGTTGAGTTTCCAAAAAACAAACCTCACGCATTTGTATGCAGTTGCAACACTATGTATACACTGTCGGATAAGATAATAGCAGTATAGCTATCTGAGTTGAATCAGTGTAGAAAACATTCCCCTCGAAGGAGGGTACAGAATTGCATGATTATGTATTGCCAAATAATCGAACACTTAGTTAATGCCCATCAGGATACTTGAAAAAAATCCAATTTCTTCACCTAAAGCCAAATACAATGACCCCAAATTAAAAAAATGACTTTCCAAACTTGATAGAGCCCTGTAAATAGCAGAAAAAGAAATTAGGACATACCTTCTGAATCTGTTCGGTGGTAATGTTAGTAGGGGGAAATGACGGCATGACCGGAAACATTGGCCCTGGTTGCTGCATCTCTACTACTTTCCTGTTTAACTGAAAACTGGAACCTTCATTTATCATGTAAAACCACAAGTAATGATGTTTCCCAATCCCAAAATGAAAAAAATAAAACCCTAAGTCCACATGATCAACATCGAGAGAAATCAATCTGTATACCATTTAAACTAATGAAAAGAGGGAAAGCAAAAGTACCCATTTGAAGTAAATAGTCAGGGAAAAGAGAATGGAGAAGTTACCTCTTGTAAGAAGCGGGTTGGTAAATGATGAGTGTTTATTATAAGGAGAGAGACAGAGTTCTTAAAATACGGAAAATGTGTTGACGTGTCGCTAATTAGAAGAAAAAAAAACGAAACCGAGAAACAGATGAGAAGAAAGTCACAATTGTGATTTTAACCCAAAGGAACAGAAAAAAGAGTTACAGTGAGTGAGTTTTAATTATTGTTAGACATAAAAGAGTAAACAACAAACACAAGTGCAGTTCGAAATGCGGATGATCTTTTTCTTGTCGGATGTTGGAGTAAAGTCACATGTGCTCCCCCCCCATATCTCCATTTCTTACCACATTAATGCTGTTTTTATCTTTATAAAATGGGATAATACATTTACACCCCTTATCTATCGTCTATTTACACAAGTCACCTATATCTTTTCTGTATCTGCAAAAACTACCCACGACGGCCTTAACTTATAAGAAGATTCATCATAATCTTGGAATCACTAAGATTAACTTATATACTATACATTCGTCACCACAAATATTAACTGGGATAATTTTAAATTCTCTTTCTTTTATTTTGAAGAAAGTTTAATCTCAACTCATCCACTGAATTAATCAAAAGGATACTTAATGATAATAATAAATTCAAATCTTATAAATATGTTAGCTGTATTTCATTCAAATTTTAAGATAGCTGTTATGATAATAAATATGTGTGTATATATATATACATATTTATTAATAATTTCCCAAGTCCTCTCCCGGATTAAATTCTCACCATTTTGAAAATACAAAATATCCTTAAAACATTCTCAAATCTTCAGCATTAGCCCCTCTTCTGGTTGACACATATATTCACAAGAATCACAAACTCATAAGTCATAACATGGCTTTTCCTGCTACATAAATAAATTATCACAAAGTTGATGGCTTTCATGCATGGCCTAAGGTGAGACTATATATATATATATAGTATATAAGGTTAATCACACTTAGACCGCTGTAAAAATACAAAATTAATTTCCCCCCAAAAAAGTTTCAAAATTACACTTACATCCCCTTCGAAAATTCCGTTGAAGTTTGGACGGATAATGATAATGTCAGCAAAAAAAAAAAATTATAAACTTTTAATTTTACCCATCATTCACCATTCCACTTGTAATATATATACTTGTAAGGAGGTAAATATAATTTATATAAATTCAAAAGGGTATAACTGGAATGAAATATTATTCTCAAATTATAGACATTGGATAAAAAAAGTATCCATTTATGAATGGAAAAACAATGCAAAGAAAGCAATGAAATTCTTGGAGGAATCAGATATATAATGACCCAAATCACAAATACCCAAACAAAGACTGTAACCCAAATCTGATAATAATTCTTCTCAATCCACAAAAACCCAAATCATAAGACCACAAAAATTCAAATCATAACAAACAAACAAACAAATTATAACCCAAATCACATAAAACAATGTAGCAACTTTTCCAAATCACAAACAAATCAATCATAACCCATACAAAGCCTGTAATCCAAACAAAGCCGCCGCCGACAACAAACTAACCTTGCTTCAGGATGGGAGGGAGAGAGAGAGAGAGAGACGGGCTGAAGGACGGAGAGAGGCGGCGGGGTGGGCAGCGAGAGGCTGAAGTGGGGGCTGAGAGGGGCGGGGAGAGGCAGGCGGGGGGGGGGGGGGGGGGGGGGGGGGGGGGGGTGGGCGGGCGCTAGAGGCGTGGGAAGAAGGGGGGAAAGGGTGAAAAATTAGGGATTTGGGGAGGGAAGAGGGGTGGAAAAAAAAGCTGAGTGTAATATTTTGCTATGGTCTTCAGCATGCAGTCCAAAATCCCGTCGCAAATAAATAAAATATATAATTACTTTATACATAACTTTTTCAAATAAACTTACATAATGTTTAGATTTATTTTTTTGAGTGTTTTGTTGTATTTTATGAAGATAGAGAGAGAAAAATAAAAATAAATAAGTGTGTGTTAGAGATAGTATATATGTTTGGATTTGTTTTTTAATATAACTTAAAATAAGTATTGTATGTTTTGTGTTGTGATTTGGGAGACAAAAATTACTATTTATTGTCAAACCATGTCTTTTTTATATATTTTTATGTATATGTATGTATTTTTGCTAAAACAGTTTAAAACACCTAGATAAGGTGTTTCTGAATGATGACAAACATTGGGTATGTTTTGACTCATCTCGGAGATAACTTGAAAATGAAAATAAACATAGTGTAAGTGTTTCTGTTAATTTTTCAAATGATATTTGTGATAATATTTACGACGAAACTTTTTATTTTCATCCAAATATTTAGGACGGAATTTTTATTTTCTTACCAAAGCCCATAAAAATTGCAATCACAAATTACTTAAATATTAATTTTTTAAAATATATAAGAAAAATAAAAAGAATGAATTCGGCACCTAATTATGTAATATAGACTATTAAACTTGATTTAGGATTCAATTAAATGTTAGAGTGTTAAATACTTATTATTTTTTTCTTATATGTTTATTTATGATTAATGTGATAATTGAATGTTCATCCTTATAAATATGAATAAAAATAATTTTTTAAATTTAATATATGAATCTTTGTGAGGTGCAAAATACTATTAAGAAAAATAAAATTTATCTTATGTTAATATCGTAAGCTTCATACTTTTGTACCTTTATATATAAGGGAAAAAAAATCCAATAAACCATGTAAGACCAAAATTCAAAGCCCACATGCAAAAGGTTATTGTTCACACTTTATTGATTATTACGAATTTGATGAAATTTGTTATAATTATAAATATTTTATTATTATTAAAAATTTATTAAAATATAAATACATAAAATAACCATTCTTCCAACTTGAATAGTGAAGAGAGTTGTGGGTGTTGAAACTCAGTTTTGTTATGTAGATATAAGTACTAATGAGATGGTGTTTGGTGAAATTATTAAGGCTAGGAACATAGGCTAAAGGTTTGTTGATGGGCTATTTAGGGTAATTGGATTGGGCTACTTCCACCCTAAACAATTGCTGGATCCACCCAGTACGATTTTAGTTCCACATCCACGTGCGATGCATAGTGACTTGGTCCCAACCTCAATGGGTTGGTCCATAGATTTGAAGTCTGAAGCTGTCAGCCCAGAGAGAAAAAGTTGTTTGTTGCCTTAAAGACCATTTTAACCTCAATTCCGTTCAATTACTCCAAAGCTTGTATTGTATCATTATTCTATTTGAACTTCCGGAAAATATTGACAAAGTAAAAAGTTTTTTAAATAATTGATCAAATGGGTTTTGTACCTCACAGGGGTAGATTCGTCATATGGGACTTCTGCTCTGGCATTATAAATGCTAGTACTAAAGCCAAGTCTTATATTTCAAATGCTCTTCTGCTTCTAGGGTTTTCCATTCTCTTCTATTTCTCCACTCTTCCAGGAGCCCAATTCAAAAATGAGGTAATATTTTTTCTCCTAAATTTCAGTTTAACCGTGTTAAAAATTCTTCTAGCGTATCCTTTTTTCTTTGTTTTTCAAATAGAATCTGATTACGGTTTTTCCAACTTTTGGATTTTTTTTAAACAGTAATTGCCTCATATACTTGTATATAGGCTGTTGAACTTTGTCTCAATTTTCAAATTTCGAAGCATGTTTAATTACTGATTTTTCGCCTTTTCGTCAGGATTCTGTTGTTCTTTTTCTTGATTCTAAGAACAGACTGGATGAAAGTAAATCTATGATGACAGTTCATTCCTTGGAGAATTTGAATTTCTTATATTATTGAGTGAAGTTTTCATGATAATGGTCCCGCCCTGCTAATAAGTTTTCCTAATTTACGTCATAAAATGAGGTTTGTTCAACTTTTACTGTTGCTTCATTTGCCTTTGATTGTTGGATAAACATGCTTATATATGCTTCAGAATATTTGGAGATTTAAGTATTAGAGGAATATTTCTGCTCGAAGTAGTTTATGTTAATTAGCTTCAGATTCTGTAATTTATGTTCTGTTATCTGGTTTCTTGTGCAAATATGAGAATTAGGTTGCTTATGGACTAGTTGTAGTTTGTGTTTTTTTGTTTTAAATGGCGCCCTTGATTTTTGGAATTGGCTTTTGAACTCTTCAAAATCCTATCTGTACTCTAGTGACTTAACCAATTTGCATGTTCTTTTGCTCAAATCACCATTTCATACTGAAAAGTTTTAGAGAGTCAATAATTAGTGGATATTCATTTATCATACTGCATCCTTAGTTTTATGCTTTATTATTGAATCCTCAATTTTCTACATTTACCATGATTGTGCGAATAGATTAATCTTATTCTTATTATAACATTGAGGGTTGGGCTATTATCTAAAACATTTTCTACTCTATAGTCGACACCCTGAGGTGAAGTGGGCTGAGAGAGAGGACAAGGTATATCTTACCGTGCTACTGTCGGATGCTAAAAATCCTAAGGTCAAGGTAGACCCGGATGGCACATTCACATTTTCGGCCACTGCTGGGACAGACAACAATCTCTATGAGCTCAAGCTAGATCTTCTTGATAAAGTAAATGTAGAGGTGAGATGTTCTTGTCACCTTTGTTTCAATTCTGCACTGAGTGATCGTGAGAGGTCTGTGGATGGCTGCCTGTTTTTCCATTGTTAAAATTATCTTTGAAGTAAGTAGTCATACTATATTAGTTCTGATTATCCTTTTTTATTTCCAGACTCTTCCTCACGGAGAACAATTAATACCTTGCCCTACCATCAGGACTTTTATGAGTCAGAAACATCTCGTAAATCAGCAAAATTTTCACTGACGTATACATTAAAAGAATCCTTTAAACAGTACTCTTTAGGAACTTTAGTCAAGTTATAGCAGGATGATTGGAAGTTCTTTTGTTTGGCCCAAGAGCTTTGATTGAATAGTATGGACTTGTTGCTTGCGTGGAAAAATAGGATGTATTTGTTTTATGTGGATGTGGCTTTTTCAATGTTTCTAGTTTATTTATGCTGGTTTTGCCTCAAGTTTTTCCTTCTTGTTTCTAGTTCTTGCTTTTACTCAACTAACATTTTCCAGGAGTCCAAAATAAACATAGGCGTGCGGAATATATTCTGTGTTTTGGAGAAAGCAGAACAGCAGTGGTGGAAGAAATTACTGCGCGGAAATGCAAAGGCACCACATTATGTGAAAGTAGACTGGGATAAATGGGTGGATGAAGATGATGATACTGGTACGTATATTATTTTGCTTAGATGCTTTGTGGAATTTTGGCAATGTTGTTAGAAAAGATAAACTTACTCTGAGTTCCTCTCTGTCTGCTCAGGAGGAGGACCTGGTGACCTTGATTTGGGTGGAATGGATTTCTCCGTAAGTTTTCTGTTTCTGGGAATGTAAGATCTGGTCAACTATAGCAAGTTATTCTAATGGTACTCCAATTTGACATGTCCTACAGAAATTTGGTGACATGGGTGGCCTTGGAGATGATGCTATGGGGGATGATTTTGAGGATAGCGATGATGAAGGTACTGATTGAGTTTGTTTGCTTTATTTGATTGGATATGTTAACCATTTGAACAGGATGCTGGTGGTTATTCTTTTCGAGATGGGCCCCTGTGCTCATGGTGCATCAACTGGACTACTTATGTTATTTTATCTGCAATCTGAGTTACAATGAGCGGTCCTTAGAAGTGAGATATACTTGGTTTGTCTTTGTATATTAAAAAATTAATCACAGACATCTCCTCATTCCTTTACAGAGGTCAAGAAGCCAGAAGAGAAGGGTGGTGATGGTAAGCCACAGGGAGATGCTGCCGAGGGCAAAGCAGAACCATCGTCAAGTTCGTGAGCATGAGTAGTTCAGTGGGTTATGCTATTGGCTGGAGGTTCCTACTTCAGCAATTATTTAGGAAAGCATGCTTTCTTTGAAGAACGAAACATTGTTATTTGTACTCTATGGAGAAAAATATTTCTTTCCAATTTCTGGTGTAATTTTAGTTAAGTTAGAGTATGAGATTTCGAAATGGACGGCATTATCAGCATATTTTCAAGTACTCGGTACCCCTTTATTTCCACTTCTCTTACAAGCATAATATTTCGTATCAAATGGGATAGTGGACGACATAGTAAGGCAGGTATTTTATGTGGGTGTTTGTTGGACAGTTGCATCCTAGTCATGTATATCTCATATGTCCTTGCATAACGTTGACAAATTGTCCTTACTAGCAATCTCATATAGGACGCTTTATAGCATTATGTATCTTAAGATAAATGAAATCCAAACAAAAGTTGATGTTGAAACAAATTATGTCATATAAGAATTACACAATGATGCGTCAAATCATTTCATGTCAGAAATTGAAAACTACGACATTCTTAATTATAAAGTTTGAACAAAACTGTCGCCACTTCATTATTTAATTGACGAATTAAAAGTGTCAAAAATCTGGTAAGTTGGTATTTTTCTGTTGGTGACGTGCGGTGATGGCCCCCAATTGGTCGCCTTACGGTCCCCCACGCTCGAGGCATCTTATAAGAACTCGCCCCCTCCAAAAACCCTAACTCTTAACACAAAACCACACGAGTAAAAGACGGGAAACGATGGAGAACGCAGAAGAGATGGAAGTAGAAGAAGAACAATCAACTACCAGTTCGACAGCCTTCAAGCGATTCGGCCTCAAGAACTCAATCCAAACAAATTTCGGCGATGATTACGTTTTCCAAATCGCTCCCAAGTATATTTCTCGCTTCAATTTTTGTCTTCTTCTGTGTGTTGTTTTTCTGGATTATGTTGCGGTAATGGAAGGAATTACGTGTAATTGAAACGGTCAGGGACGATTGGACGTCCATGGCGGTGTCGCTTTCGACGAACGCGGTGAAGTTGTACTCGCCGCTGACGGGGCAGTACCTAGGGGAATGCAAGGGTCATTCTTCAACAATCAATCAAATATCCTTCTCAGGACCATCCTCTCCGCATGTGCTGTACTCCTGCTCGTCTGATTGTACCTTCAGAGCGTGGGATTCGAGGTCTTTCCAACAGGTTGTTACTTTCGCTTTTCTAATATGCAAAGCATGTGTGTTTTCCTAATTTTGTTGATTTTCAATTTTTGGTCGGAATGGAAACGGTTCATGCGTCTATTAATTAGATTGCTCGACATTCGTTGCTTGCCTTATTTTTTCCTTCGGATTCACAGTGGAAACTGGTTAACTTAAAAAAAAAAAAAAAGAAGGTGTACTATACAAACTATTATCAAATACTAGTATGAGTTTGCGAGTTTCAATGTCAAACTTATTAAAAGATCCAAATAGTCTAGCCGAACGTAATTAGAGGTTTTCAGCCAACAGAGGTTTTGGGCTGAGGTTGCAACCATATGGCATGCAATGCAGGTATCTTGCATAAATGCTGGTTCATCACAGGAGGTCTTCAGCTTCTCGTTTGGTGGTGCAGGTGATAATCTTCTTGCTGCAGGATGCAAGTCTCAGGTATTATTATTTAAGCTTTGAATCATATTCACCATAAACAGAGTTATATTATAATTTATATCAATTGATGATTATTCAGCAACGATTCTTATTCTTTTCCGTGCTGCTATCTTGGAAGCGAATCTTTAGAATACAGTGTAAACTCACTTGTGCTTAGCATAGTGGACACAATATCCTGCTCTTATTGATCTTAAAAATCTGGATATGATTTCCTGTGCTGTTATTGTAATGCCCAACCTTGGGGCCTGTATGAATTAGATAGTGCTTGGATACGGTATACATATCCATATATACATATATATATATATCCGTCTGTGTGTGTGTGTTATTATAACTTCACAAATGTGCTAATTAATTCATAGTTTCTGCATTATTTATAAATGTGCTCTAGAGTATGTTTCAGCTGTTGTAGGATACCCAATTTACTACTTTAATGGCATAGTTGCCAGTTCAGAAAGTTGTACTGTTTGCTGTGTATTTTCTGTAAGGTGCGCTAGTGAAATTAATATTCCTCGCTATTCATTGCGTGGCTGTATACAGATACTTTTCTGGGATTGGAGGACGATGAAGCAGGTGGCATGCTTGGAGGAATCTCACATGGAGGATGTTACTCAGGTGATCAGATACCTTTTGGTTTCTTGACTAGGTAGATAGTGGTTGGCAATGAGAACACTAATATTTGACTTTCCCAACTTCACATAACTTGGAAAACCAGCAATATGGCTTTCAGTAATAGGGGGAGACTGGCTTATTCTGGCTTGATAAGATGAACTTAGCAGAAAGCCTCTATGTATACATTTTTCCGGTTGAGTGCATAGAGTTATCATGCAAGTTTCTTACTCAAAAAGTTAACCATTCTAGATTCTGCTAGTTTTGATGTAGGAGAAGATCATGTTCTGAATTTCACCTTTTTAATATTTAAATTTTCTTTAACTGAAAGAAATAAATTGGATAAAATTGTAAGAGAAAAGGCTGCCATGTAAGATGTACAACAAGTCATTGGTTGGTTTGTAAATACTATGCAGTTTATTCTATATGCATCCTAAGTAGGAAAATTATGATTTCTAGGCTTGAATATTTTGTTAAGTTGGTGTCTCTAGGAAGCGCAATGTCAAAGTTTTTGAGGCATGATTTGGTTGAGTTTCTCACTTGAGGACAAATTTCTGTAGGTTCACTTCATTCCTGGTCATCAAGGCAAGCTTGTGTCGGCTTCTGTTGATGGATTAATGTGTCTTTTCGATACCAATGGAGATATAAATGATGATGATCACTTGGTATCAGTAAGTGGGATTATCCTCTCCGGTTTTGATTATCTTCTTGCACCTGACTGCTTGTGTATGTGTTCTGTATTTGAGTTTTTGAAGTCCTACAAATTTTTAATGATAACTGCCTTTTTTTTTCCTTCTCTCTGTTCCTCTTTTCTGGATGGTTGTATTTGGTACTAGATTTTGTGCATTGAATAGCTTTGCATGAAATGACACTTCCGAGCTAAGGGGGTAACATGTTGAATTTCTATGGGGTAATCTCTGTTACTTGGTTTTGTTACTTATTTTCTGTTTGAAAGAAATATTCTATGGTTATCTTTGTTCGCTGTGGTTTCCTTTTTTTCTTTCTTTTTTCTTAATGGGTAAATGGTTGTTGACATTTTTGTACTGATAATCTTCATGTGCACTACACAAGGTGTTCAGTTTTTCGGTGAGACAAATCAGAAATTGTGGTGCCTAACACATATTGAAACCTTGAGGTATGGCTCCACAATTTTTTACCTTGTCTTGTAATATGTCACAAAGCAACCTTCATGTTGAGTCAAAGGATATTGATTGCATAAGTTTTCACATTAGCTTTATGCCTACTTTATTTGCTCCTCTTCAGTGTTTGGGATTGGAATGACTCGAGAACAGAAGCCAACTTTGAGGATGCTCGTACATTGGCCTCTGAAAGTTGGACATTGGATCATGTACGGTAATTTTACTTTTTTTCTGGAATGTTCTTTCAGAAGATACTAGAACCGCACCAACATTGTTAAACTTGTGATTGATTTCTTCTTTGGCTTTTGGGATCTTACTGTTAAAACACTGACATGATTCATTTGAAGTCTTGTGTGAATACTGTAATCAAGTAGTATTACTATTATTTTGCCATCAGTGTTGTGGCCTTCTTATATCTTAATAACACGTAATTGTTGTGTAATTGGTGACAGGTTGACTATTTTGTTGATTGTCATTATTCGGCTGAGGAGGATCACCTATGGGTCATTGGAGGCACAAATGCTGGCACGATTGGTTACTTCCCTGTAAAGTATGCCAGTATAAAGACGATTGGGTCACCGGAGGCTATTTTTCAAGGTGGTCATACAGGAATCGTGAGGACTGTGTTGCCCATGTGCAGCATACCTGGTAGAACATCAAAGAGTCGTGGCATTTTTGGATGGACTGGTGGTGAAGATGGTCGCTTATGTTGCTGGTTGTCGGATGACTCAACAGATGCAAACCGTTCTTGGGTATCAAGTACATTGGTTGAAAAATCTCCAAAAGCTCGAAGGAAAAGTCGCCATAGTCCTTACTAGAACCCCATCTCCCTCCACTTTTTCTCATTTCTCTCCTTTTTTAGATGTACCATGTTGTAATATTTATTAATTTGTCCCAAATTTACGAAGCACTTGCACGCCCAACAATGTATCTGGAAACAGAGTTTTGTTCTATAGGAGAGTGTTTTACACTAAAGCGTCAGGACTGTATAAAGTTCCTATTGAGGCCTTGAGTTTATTCCTATGTAGTTGGAAAAAACGATTAACATCATAGTAAATTGTTGATCCTGGTATTTTAAGTGCATCACTAAATGACATTTGGAACAATGCTATCAGAAAAATTGCAAACCAACTCCAATAATGTTAAGAAAAATTGCTGCAAGGCAGATTACTCTACCTAGCATGTAATCAGACAACTGCGTGTTAACAACAGCCACACGGAAATGTATTCCAAAAAGCTGGGAAACACTCCAGTCAATGCAATGCCTCATAAAGAACAGATGCTAGTGGTCTTAGGACAAAAAATAGAAGACCACTTTACAGACTCCAGGGATCTGGTCTGCCGCTCCACAGCTTTACCTGCCTCGGCCCCCACCTGTCATATGATCAAACCAGCAATCAAGGTGAGGAAATTTATTCTCGTCATCCTACGCCTAGCTGATACCCAAAAAAGTGTCAAAATTAGGGATACAATGCTGCAACACACCCAGATGTCTCTCACGGGTGATCACAAGTGTGAAACGAAGAAAATGTGGAAGAGTTTAAGTGAACAGCTTTTGATAACAATAGTCAAACCACAACAGACATGCATGAAATCTTAAATGTATAAGAATAATCTCTGGCTGGTGTGATATTTACACGACTTTTGCTCCAAAGTTGACCAATAAGAGAATGAAATAGATACCTCTATTTCCACTAGCTCTTCCTCCAGGTCCACCCCTGCCTCGCCCTCCGCCTCTGGCACCTCCTTCCTCCATGCCACGGCCTACACCTTTTGCTTTTGAGCCATCCTCTCTACCTCTTCCTCTTCCACGCCCTACTCCAGGTGGCTTTCTATCTGAAAGTAAGCATATGATTTAATTTCAGAGGCAATCTCAAGTTTTTAGAGTGAGATGAAACTTCACTTGCTCAAGGCAACTCATACATCCAAAAATCATTACTCATGAGAGTCATCAAACAAACAGTAACTGGGAAGAAGATGTCCCAACAGAGTGACAGTTTTGTAGTTCCATCAACAAAGATAAGCCATTCATTGAACTCAATAACGTAATAGGCATTGTTTGGACAAAAGTTGATGTAAGCTAGAGTGTGAAGTATTATACCAGAACGGCTCTTTGTCTCCTCTTGAACTTTATCAATTACCTGAAACGAGTAAATTCATCACTGTGGTGTCTGTTTTATCAGAGATAAACAAATGAAATTACACATGCAAAATTGTCAAAACATCATATTTGAGAACAAAAGGATTCGAAATTAATCATAGCGAACGGTGATTATTAACAACTTTCCATTGGGTTCAAAAGAAAAAGTCCTACGATGTCCGGCTCGCAGTCTATCCAGCTAAACATTGAGATAGTTACTCCTTTGAGATATCTACACCGCCAAACATTAAAGAGGGTTCACTAAACAAGGAGACGGCAGGTACAAAGCTCTCAAAGAACCCATGAAATTCAGAAAACAGGCAATTTATAGTGCAAAAGTTCCCCTAACAACTCGATCTACAAAAATGATTGATATTAACTGATATCCAAGAAATATGAGATCTTAACAGCAATTTAGTAGCATTCATGGAAAATCATTGAACTCAAGTAAATCAACAATGGGTAGAAACTTTCATCTGCAAGAGGAAAATCAGTCAAAGTTATACCTCATCTGGCACTCTAAGATACTTAATTGTATTCCCCCTGATGTAGCACTCTGGCATTCGCCAAAACCTATCTCCATCCTACATATGATTAAAATCATACACTCTCATAAATCTGAAGGGGTAAATAAGTGATGCGTTGTTATGAACATTACATTTTAGAGAAATCATGATATGATAAAGCACAAAGATAAGAGCATGGAAACAATTTTTAAAACGAGTAGAGAAACAAGTAAAAAATATAAGAACCTTTGAGGTACATATAACTTCACGAAGATGGATGTTCATCCAAGTGTCACAGTTAACCAAGTGGCCATTGTATGTCTCCCCATTTTTCAGTTCCACCAACTGTTAGAACAGGCAAATCATAAACAGTGTAAGCAACCAAACAAATTCATGACACGGAAGCTAGTTTCCTACACTAGCGAAAAAATTGAATGTATTGAATATAACAACAAAATTCGTATCAGATATATGGTGGTCTTGAAGGCTGCTGGAACCATAGTTACTATGTTAGGCAACATCAAACCAGAAGAAACTTTCGATTGCTCTAGTAACTGAGAAGAACAAAGAAAAAGAGGAGCATACCATAGGGTGACCTTGAGCAGTCTTCAGTAACGAAAGCGGAAGCTGCAAAAAAATAAACAAATCCACCGATCTAAAACCGTCGGGTAAATAATGACAGTCAACAAATCAACGCAACATAACGCCTAAAATCCGCGGCCGCGAGTAGAGACTTACCATTTCTCCTGCAGTAAAAAAAGGTTTCCAACTGCATCGACAGAGAAGAACAACGGAAAGAAACGGAGAAGGTAAATTAACAGAGTCATACTCGTATAAGGCAACGCACATTGTAGCGCAAAAAAAAGAAAAAAACCGGTAATCGTGGGAAGAAAACCCTAAGAGCGACAAAAAATCAAAATTACATACGAGTAACTTTGCGAGAGAAAGAAAGAGAGGAGTCGATCGAGGAGACGATGGTGTGTGCGAACCTGTTTTTTCTTTGATTGCCTCGCTCTTGCACTCGCAGATAGTAGAGCACTGGATAGAGCGTACAGACACTGCTCCTCCCTCTCTCCCGATCTCTTCTCCCTCCCTCTTAGCTGTAAGAATAAGAAAATATATATATATATATATATATATATTATAAATAAGAACAGATGAAGGCAAATGCTAGAGGCCGGAGCCCCCACCCGTTCTCTCTTCCTTTACTTTTTCCAACAAACCAACCTTTGTTTTCTTCTCACTCTCAATCTCAGTCTCACCCCACATTTTTGTATTTCATCTATATTTATATACGAGTATGAAACTATGAATAACTTTAAAAAGGTGCATTTCAATTGAAGGAAATTATTTGAGCCATTTTAAATTCAAAAAAGGACTGAGGGTGCAATTATGCGTATCCAGAATATCAACTAATACATTAATTATCATTACCATGTTGTAACAAATACCATAACACCAGTATAAAAATTAAAAGTCGGGACAAGTATCGAAATTGGGACACATTTGGAACAAAACTGCCTGCTTATCTGCGGGATGCTATTTACAACCAACCGGGGTAAGGTTTACAAATGATGATGGAACACACTAGTTTTTAACATGACTACAACTCCTGTTCGACCAATGAAAATCAAAAGTTCATTAACTAACATCACCAATCAATAACTTATACACACTGGTAGCTGCAAGGGGAGGTTTTATCACAAATCCACCTCTTCTTCATCTGTGCTTCTATGCACGGTTCTTAAGTCAACCAAGTGACGCATCGTTGGTCTCCCGTGCGGACAGTTCCAAGGAGACTTGAGGACCGCCAAATGTTCTAATATCTGCAAAGATTAACAACAGCTTTGAGAACCGTCAACATCGTCTTTTTAGCAGAAGCTGATGTATTCTTAGGCAGCTAATGAAGTCAAAACAACAGAAAGAAATGGTTTCTTGGTGGCAAATTTGGAGCGGACATATAGTGAGACCTAGATGTGTGGCCTAAGAGCACCATTTGTTAAATACCTTTTGCATCTCATTCCTCCCAAGCGAATCTCCAATCATGATGGATGACCTGCAAGCACGTGATGCTAGCATCGCACGTACTTTGGGTGGGCAAACTGAATCAGCAGTGTCTGATCGGTAACTCCCGATCATGGAGCATTCACCGTGACTATCAGAGAGAATAGATATAAGCTCCTTGATATCTGTGGAAAGAAACAGAAAACAATCACAACAAATGGATAGCAAGGTTATAAAATATGAGTAGCATCTAATTGTTAATTGAATCAAAACAAATGCTTTTCTGTTAAAGCAATCAGTCGTAAAAAATCATCTTCTCCCCGACAGGAATCAACTTTAAGTATTCAGCCAAAAGAAACCACCTGAAAATGTAAATATATAAACAAACAAAAAACAAGTGGCATGCTACCTTGCCACTATTGCAGCTGTAAAATACGAAAATTACAAAGAACTGAAAATCTTCAACTGATATATCTCATATTGGTTTCACAAATTGCAGAGCGAATTACATTCACCACTCATACATAATTACTCATGGAAGGAAGATATGGAGACAATGGTAAAGTGTTGACACTTATGAGAATGGGGATCTCTGAAATGGTTGATCTAGATTTGGGGAGGAGCCCATCATCCCCATACAAGCAAGCTAAGACTTATAACAGAACACCATGTTTATGCATAGAAGACATTCACATATTACCTCCAATACCGAAAGTTATATTTTTGCTGAAGGGAACTGCTTTCAGTATGAAACGTTGTCCTGAAGGAGCATGCATGTTCTCATCCAATAAGAAACCATTTTTCCTGAAATTTGAGGATAGTACAATTGATATCAATATTTATTACTGGAAAGAGAAGATCTCAGTCCAACGAAAAAGATATGAATACGAATAAGAAAATTGAAAGTGTTCACTATTAGTTTGTACTCGACAAATCAAGACTGCCACGTTAGTGTATAGATTTTTGAAAAAAAGATCCTACAAGAAGCTCGATATAATAAACTACAGGTTTCACAAGCACAAGCACTAATATTCCGTATATGCTGGTGCCAATATAGCAATCAGATCTACTAAAAACAGCAGCAGAAGTCACAAAAATCAGTCCACCCTGATATCCATTTAATTTTGGTATTTAAAAACATATGCAAATTCTAAAATGTTAAAAATGTGCAAAGTACAGCCCCAACTGATGATAGTATGAAAATGATCTATGAACTAAGAATCCCACACAAGAACATAAAGCATGGCACAGTTGAATATCATAATAGAACAGAAATTAAAAATCCTGAACAATTAACAGCAGGAGGGCCGCCTCATACCTGAAGGTATCCATGTGCATGGAGATGACTATCTCTTCTTCAGGAGATACCTCCAATTTTAGTGGCCTGAATGAAAAACGTAATTCAGAAAGGAGAAAATGAGAACCTCGTCCAGAATGCAATGCGTAAGAGAAGAAACTTGATGCCACTGAACAAGTCAAATATAAAGAGCTCGATAAATGGAAAGAAGTAGCAGGGCTTTGAGAAGTGGCAAACAGGCAAAGCCGACTAGTTATTATAAAAACATTACCAACATAACTCGAGAAAACGAACATACTTTTTCATTACATATTTCATGGAGTGGGATAGCAAGTCAGATCATAGAGGTTTCTTTCAATAACTTAAGCATCTCATAATCATCTTAAAGGGGGGAATTACTGACAGGCAAGAGTTAATATGTCACTTTCTCACATTATAGGAAAAACAATAAACTGAATGCCTTACCGAAGTAAAGGTTGCTGATTCAAAACAGTTGTTTGAGACAGGCGCTCATAGTTGTATTTCTCGTCTGCAGCATGCTGAAGCAAAACCATAATAAATCAAAGAAGCTTGATTTTTCACAAAGAGAAATAAAAATACATGAACTGAATCCTATGACAACTGTCCATATTGTTTGAGTAACTTTTTTGTAGAAGCAAGCAGATTACCTGATCCACTATAAAAAGGTCCTGATCTAACTTGCCAATAATAAATCCAAGATTAAATTGTCCAATCACCTGCAGGTAAAAGGTGGAAACTAGTGATGGCAAAACCAATATTGAATTAAATAAAGTAACGCATTACAAGTATCGAAGATGCAGATTAGGAAGAAGTTCAATTGGATCATTAAACATTGTGCCATTGCAATCGAAATGTTTTACATGTTTTCAACTGTTTGAAATTTCATATGAAGGTGAATGAAGATAGAAACCTTCATTTGTTTAAAGTCTTCCTTCTTAAACAATCTTTCCAACTCACTGGTAGCAGTAGCTAAGGCTCTAGCCTTCCCCTCTTCATTTACTCCTTGTGAGAGCTCCAGTGATGCTGCAGCAAAACCGCTGTAGGGGCAGCAAATGACCGGATAAATGAAAATGGCCATACTACTGTAAAAGAGAGGATTAAGTTTCAGTATACCCTTTCAAATTTATTCTTCCAGATGTATGACTGCAGCTCTGTAGTCTTGACAACCTCTGCTTCCTCCTTGACATCAAATCTTCAAAACTGAACCGCAATGAGAAACCAACCTTCGAACCTGAAGAAACCACTGGAGAGTCTGTGGAAGCACCTGAAGGTTGTAAAGGAATAGGTGCATCTGATAAGTCATGTCCTCCAAGTTGAAAGTCCGTGCCAATTGAAGCAGATAGTACAGAATCTGAATCTAGTACTCTATCTTTCGCTTTCTGTTCTGGGGTTTTGATTTTCTGCATCACAAAGTGCAATTGAATGTCAAAGCCATAATAACTTAGGCAGAGCATGAATGCTTCTTGATTCAGAAGAAGGTGCTCCAAGTTATTGCAAATTCTGTTTCTTAAGGGATCCTTTATGTAACTCTGCATATAACTTGGTGGAGCATTTTTCATCATGGAGAACTTTGATCAGAAAGGAACTCACTGAGTACCATACCTCTGTAGCTCCCTTTCCACAAGGAAACAGGATACTCATATCTGCTTCACCAAAAACATGGTTGATAGTTGATTTGGCTTGTTGAGACTCAATACGTTTCATTTTATCGGGATCATCAATCTCAATACTATTGTCTGGAGATCTTGTAGGTGCAGAACGCTTTGGAGAGCTGTAGTCTCTTAATCTATCCATACGAGGTCCACTTCTAAGGAGTGGGATCTCAGACATGGCAGTTTCAACACTTTCATGTTTCCTCTTATTTACAGTAACAAACTTATTGAGTGACATCTGTATGCTACTCGAGTGCTGCAGTGAATTAACACCTTTCTGTGCTGATCTTGACTGGAGAGGAGCATGTTTACGAGTTTTATCAGAAAGATCCATAATTTGCTCATCAGAATTTACAGAAGAATTGTTCTTCTGATTGCAATGAACTCCGAGTGCAAACCCATCTATCACTGAGCAAGCACCACTCTTCTGCATCAGCTCCTCACCAAACGAATCTCTGATTTTTTCTTCAGCTGCTGTGGGAGTAGTGCCACCATCTGCATATAGTCCATCATCTCCTTCCTCATGAACTAGAACATTGTCTGGAAATAAGTGCTTTGAAGGCGATTGAGAGCTCTCATGCCGAGAATAAATATTGGAGGCAAGTTTGTCATCGCTAAGTTCATCTATTCTGTTAATCGAATAACTCGCCTGGTTAGATGAATAAATCTTCTCCAAAGCTTCTCTTAAAGACTGTAAAATGGAGCTTTCATCAGAAAAAAATATTTTTCTTTTGTCAGGAGTAACGTTGACATCATATGCTCGAGTTGGCACAGAAAAGCTCATAATGGCGATAGGATACTGTCTGGAATTTGCACCTCTATACAACTCATTCACAATCTTACCAACCTTGGGCATATCGACTGGACGGCCATTAACAAAAAAGAACTGCCGATCCCCTATATTGCGCCCACTTCCATAACCGGACTTGGAAATGAAGCCTTCAACCACACAGCCATCTGATATGCTAAGTGTCACAGGCTCTAGGCAGGAAAAAGTACTTGTGCCAAACACTGTGATAATATTCTCCTGGAGGGATCCACTGCCCTGTGTCTTTACCACTACAGACCTTACATTTTTCCCAGTCGTATTGGTGCAAACTAGTCTAACTCCTTTAGCAATTAGAGCATATGCCTGAAAACCAAAGCCCATAAATGAGAAGTGGTATTTGAGAATCGGAAAACACCGTATCACACAAATGAGGCAGACGAACAAACACAGCCCGAAAAGATTAAACAATTTCATCTTCTAACACAAAGAAATAAACAGGAATGGCTCTAGTGATTCCAAATTGTCAATCATTTACGTCTACTTAAAATAAATCCGGCCATCAACAATCAGCCTACAGGATGTACAGCCACAGAGAAGCATGGGCATCCGAAGTACCGCTCTAGCACCTAAATTAGACAACAAAATAACCTAAAGAGGTGATAGATAAGAGCAGAAAGACTCACATTCAACAAGCTGATTAGTTTGCCATATTCCTTGCGGATATTTCGGCGGAATTCTTTGCTCCTCACAGGTAAATTGGAGAACAACTTCTTGACGGTAACTGTGGTTCCAACTTGACGAGCAGTCTTCCTCTCAGCTGTCAGAAGACCCGTGCGATCATATGTGAGATGTGTTGCAACAACCTCATTGATCGTCCGCGTCTCCACAGTCAAATCCCCCATTGCGCACAGTGAACTCAAGGCCTCCCCTCGAAAACCGAAAGTCGTTAGTGACTGAAGGTCTGGAAAATCCAAGAGCTTGGACGTGTGATGCTTCAGCGCCAGAACCTACAGATAGTAATTCAAAAGAGAAGAGAGAATAATAATACTTCAGGGCATAACAGAATAAGGCTCTGCCTGGACCTGGGGTTTCAATCTGAATATACTGTAAGCAAAGCATTCCCGCTGATTGCTTTAAAGGAGAAGAAAAAGTTAAAATTTAAAGATATCTAGCATAGAGTCTGTAAATTTACTAGCCTCACTTTTCCATTTCACTTTACTATATCCTGGACCTAATCAGAAGATAGACGTAACCAACTAAAATTTCGAGGCAGAAAATTTACTTTGAAATTCTGCGGGGAAATGCCGGAACCATTGTCAATAACTTGAAAGGATTCCAAGCCGTACTCTCTCAAGGCAATCTCGATGCTAGTGGCGCCGGCGTCAAGGCTGTTTTCAACGAGCTCCTTCACCGCGGATGAGAGGTCTAAAATGACTTGTCCAGCGCAGATTCGGTGGACTACATTTTTGTTTATCTGCCTGATAACGTTGGACTCCGAAACTCCACCTTCCATGGGGGTGTTCGTTGAGACGAGGGACGCGTAATCACATGGAGCTGTGAGCAGCTCGGGGTTGTCGTGCCTGCAAACTGTTTGATAATTGGGATAGCCCTATTGGAAGAGACTGCATAAATTCTATAATCTTTTTTACAAGTGAAGTTGGTCGACAATTTGCCGAGAAGAAACCCTAGGCGATTTGAAGCTTTTGCCGCCAAAACTACGACTAATGGGTTCCCGGCAAGCGTGAACTTTGCTCATTTGCACACTGGGCTGAAAGGGAGGACAGTGGCGCGGTTGTTTAAAAACGCAGTTAAATTTTTGTGCACAGGAAAGCTTGCAACCAATAAGATGTCGTGGTGTAGTTGGTTATCACGCTAGTTTAACACTCTGAAGATCTTCGGTTCCAGTCCGGGCGACGCCATTAACTTTTAACAAATCTGTTTGGTAGTGCCATGGTATTTTTTGAAGTAATTGGGACCTTTTTACACTTGCACCAAAACAAGAAAAAGAGAATGCGGTTGACATCACCCGTGAAGGTTTTGGAGCTTCCAGATATCCAAACTTAGGCCCATTTGCCACAGCGGAGTAACTCCATGAAAATTGACGAACTATTTGATCCAATGGCAATTTTTGTAAAGCAATTCCATTGAAATGTAGTTTCCAATCCATACTAACAATATGGCAATACTTACAAGATAAGATAGTTAAAAGCAACATGCTTCTGGTTTCCTCAAGCAAGTGAAGATAGTTTAAAAGGAATAACAACCACCAAGGTAGGCCACATTCATCCACAATACGATGCTCAAAGGCTCAAAATTTATGGAGCTTGATGCTCCAGATCAGTCACCGTTCCACATTCCATGTACTGTCCTTTTGTGTGACATGTCCCCTTGGCTCTGTCTTTAAAAAGTTCGCAGAGAGCATCACAAGTGCGAGACAAGACCGATAGGAGGGATTTTCTTTTTTTTTTTAAAATCAAGGATAACCCGACAGAAATTACTGCACTGGAAAAATTTAGATTACAACATGAATCTTGAATAATGAATCTAATATAGCACAACTCATAGTGTCAAATGCTTTCCCAAAAATATAATATTATCACTGCGGTGCAGTTTAATGAAACACAAGTCACCATCCCTTCCTGAGGGATATAGTCCAAAGAAGGTCTGCATCGGATTGAACCGTTACTATATCCCCTTTTACAATATTTGATGTGCTGATCAGACCACCAAATCTCATTTCCGCATCAGCTGAAAGACAAAGCAATGGGGATAAGATCAGGCTTAAATCTTAGTGAATATCATACAAAAAATCAATTATGTCTATAAGTAATAAATTCCCAATGGAAACATCCGCAAAATGAAGATATGTGGATCAAAATCAAGATACGCGAAATCCTATACATGCATCAAATCAACCATACTATGTCAGTGCATAAAAGCGTCACCAGTGATGCTTGTGGAACGGAAGTCTATGCATGGCATGCTAGACCACTAATATGATCGAGTAAACAAGGTGAATTCGACAGTCAGCAACATAATTATAAATACTCACTTAGATTCCATTGGAGCCCGGTGGTTGTACTTCTTTCCGAAGGTCCACCAATAGGGATGAGCCCACAATGTGGTCCCTCAACAGTGGACTGGATATGGATCTCATGATGATGACCACATGGAAGAAGTTGGATGAGGCAATCATCTGACAGAAGAATTATCCGCATGCTTGGGAAACGGCATAGAACATTGATATTTCCAATCTCATGGTCAAACCTTCCACCAAGTGCTCCAGCAACAAGGATGCAAATCTGCAAACAATACACAGTTATAACTGATTACAAACTCCAAAGGGAAACATGGAAACCTTGCAAGGAATGTGAGATGGAAAAAGAAAGAGAAGAAATAAACTCATGGCCCAATCAAGATTGCAAAGAGTGAAAACAACATGATCTGGTCTAACTGGAATGAGAGAGGACTAGAATAGTATAACAATAAAAAACAATTGAACTAATATATTCACACATGGTTTCAACTTTCATGATTTTAGATACATGATGGTGGCGACAGATTGAAACAAAGTTACACCAGATATATGCACAGAAATAACTCAGGAAATTAATAGGTTCACATACATTTTGATTCTTCAGAATCGGTAGATCTTGAATATATGAAACACATTTATGTAAATCTGTAGTATCCTGATCATGTGAAGCATCAACCACCTTAGTTCCCTGTCATCGGAAGACAAGTTAGTATGCACGGTACATGATTCTCAAGAAATGCAAAGCATCAGTGATATATATGTGATGCAAACCAACAGCTAATCTGGAACTATATAATTGAACTCAAGTGAAATGTACCAGGCAGTAAATTCCACTGGCTAGATAAGCATTAATGGGATATACCACCGTCATGAATAAACCAGTATCCTTAAAGTTTCAGCAGTCACATCAAAGTCTGAATAAATTACTGAACTTAATAGTTAAACCATGAGTTTTATGCTTCAGGTGGATAAAAAGAACCATATCAAACTGCAAAGCACAATCTGCAGTATTGTCAATATATCAAAAATGATCCTGGGTTTTGAAGAGCAATAGGGCTTTGCACAGTAGCTTGCAAGTTAAGTGGCTTGCGCCATCACATAGAAAGATACAGTGTATAACTTCCTGCAAATTATGAAGCATAACTACACAGTCCTCAGGAAGCCAAGAAACTAAATCAGAATTTATTCTATTTCTTTACTGGAAAATCATTAGATGATTTGCTTATATTTGTAAAGAAAACAAACAAACAAACAAACAATTGACTCACCGCATTTTTGTAGAATCCTAGAAGTTCTTCTCTAATAGAATCCATGTCTCCTATTATTACATCTGGCTTATACCTGGACCATAAACAACACATGTTAGCACCAACTGAAACTAGCATTTTCAAGCAACCCCACAATCTCAGAAGAGAGTATGTCTGTTCCATCTAAAACTTAGAGATGGCAACATTTGTGTTTCAGAAATAAACTTTTCCTTTGGTTCAGAAAAAATAAGTTCGTCCAACAAGTTTAGTTGCCTGTTATTAGAATACAATAAAGCGGGATGCATTTATCCTCCTTTTTGTTTATTTTTCCTATCAGAATCACATACATGCACATAAAACAGAAACTGCAATTAGTCGTCCATGACACACAAATAAAACAATTAAATCTAAGATTTTAATTGCAATTATAATTCTAAAATCATAATAAATACAATAAAAGAGAAGAAACGGACAAAAGAAGGTTGGCTTTAATATTACCGACATTACAAAAACAGAACAAACTGTTTCCGGAAATATATCACATGCGCCCGAGTAAATTAAATGAACTTTAGAACATAAAGTACAC
Organism: Sesamum indicum; assembly: GCF_000512975.1. Lineage (NCBI taxonomy): Eukaryota > Viridiplantae > Streptophyta > Magnoliopsida > Lamiales > Pedaliaceae > Sesamum > Sesamum indicum. The sequence goes on from NC_026150.1 coordinate 896,153, forward strand.
TCATCATTAAAATAAACATCATGCACATAGTTACTGGGGGGAGAAAAAGGTAATACTCATTTTTCTCCCAGATTGAGTGCTATTTCCTCTTTGTACGTCCAATGGCATAGTATTTCCCAAAAAACAGACTAATTTCTACTTAATATAAGTATGTTGCACCAATAACTCCAATAACAACTTTTAACGGCCAAACAGTTGAAGTATACAAATTTCCACTTGATAAACTTTCATTTCAATCCCCGCTTTGTTCACTACAAAATAATTAGATCGGAGGAAAGTCGACAGATTAAAATAGCACTTAAATAGTCAAAATAAAATAACCTCTTACGAACAGCTAAAGCGTCTTCGTCAGCGAAAAACAGCGGCAATTCATCATACAACCGATTTGCTCCACCGTCCGCACAAATACGAAGTTGTGCTGCTCTACAAAACAAACCAAACAGTTAAATAAAAATAAACTTAAGCATACCACAAGAAGAAAATTGATGAGCGTGCATGACAAATACCGTGCTTCCAGAGGAGAGGAGTGAATCGTGGTAGGCGTCGGTTAAGGAGGAGGAGCGCGTACGTTAGCGAAGGGCCGTTGTCGGCGGAAGGATTGGGGAGGAGGAAGCTTGACGAATGAGTCATTACCTCCATGGCTAACGTGGGCAGCGGAATCGATCAGTTTCGAGTAGGTCGCAGAAGACGCGAAGACCTTTTTAGATTTTTCAAGCTGAGCTATATGTTGTGGGAAAATGCCGCAACTATAAATAAAAGATCAAAATAGTTGTGCGGTCAACTTTTTTCAGCGGTAATAATAATAATTCGATTCCCATCCATTCTCCCCAAAATGACCAACAACGCGTACTCTTCGGCTGAAACACAAACACGAGAATAAGATCCTTCAAAATATACTTTCTCTACTATTCTCATGCTTCCATAGCAGTCATTCAAAAACAAGGTTTATATATTTATCTATTGGGTGAGTAGTATTTATTAGAGATCCGTGTTATCCCGGTCCGGTTCAACTATTAAAACCACTCTCGATCAAATCCCCTGGTCAACCCCGCAAAAACCGGTATCTGGTTTTTGTTAGAAAAAAATAAAAGAAGAAGAAGAAGAAGGTGAAGAATGGTGCGAGATCGAGAAGAGGCTGAGGTATTCACCAAACCTTGGTCTATTTCTGCGATTGCATCTCCAAAACCACGAGACCCTTCTGTGATTTCTGATGAATTGAGAGCAGAAAGGGTTTTCTTTTTTACAACTTTCCCTTTCCTCTCTTTACGGCCTACTCTCTCTCTCTTCCTTTGATTTTCTTTTCCTAATTTATATTTTACAATTTACAAAATTATTTTCCCCCTCATCTTTACTAAATTTCACTTTAACCCATAAATTTTATTTTTTTACAATATGCAACTTTATTTTATCTATCTAAATCTCAAATTAAACAAAAAATACTATTAAATTATCACATCAAAAATATTCATTTTTTTATGTTAATAAATAATAATTATATATAAAAATTTCGTGGATGTTACGTATTCAGGTATCCAACTTGAGGACTTTTTTAGCATATTAGTATAACTTGTACGTATTATGCACTTTTGTTCTAATTCTATAAAGTATAGCATTCTAAGTTTACTTTTATTTTTCTTTTTTCTCAATTTAATCAATTGATATATTATTAATTAATATGTTATATATATATATATATATATTAGGAGTGACAATATGGGTAGAAACCCATTGTTCCAACCCAACTCACCTAATTTTGAGTCGAGTTGAATTTAAAATTTTTTAATATGATTTTGTTTAAATAAATTTAAATGGATTATGAAGTTCTAAATGGATTTTTTATGTTTAGTTTTCTATTAGTTTATCAAAAATAATTTTAGTAATATAATTGAATTGATAAAAGATATTGATTTAAATTATAGTCATGAGTTCTCACGGGTCCTATATGGATTGATGATGGGTTTTAAGTAGGTTGATGATGGGTTCTATATGACAAATAAATTTTTGATGTAACCTAATTACTTTTCATAAATAATGAACAATACAAATTTAATCATATTATATTATATTATAAGTTGTATTAAAAATATTATCATTTTATTATTATTATTATTATATAAAATTTTAAATTTTGTAAAAATATAAAAAAATGAGTATTATCGACCCAAACCGACCCATTTACAATCCAACCTATTTTCAACCTATTAATTCAAATTCATTAGATCCATTTAGATTCGACACAACTCACCCATTTATCACTCCTAATATATATATATATATATATATAATTGGGTTCGCTCCACTCAATTACTTAATCATTTTGATCTTGGATCGAATTTCAAAACATTGTCCGTAAAAGAGGAGGGTAGATCTCATGGAGTCAACGCCCACATATGCATAGAGAATCAAGAATATTGCTTAGTAGATTTTATGTCTGGAACTATCTAATTTAATTTCTAAGATTCGCTTGTTTATTAATTAATTAAATGAGAAAAATAAAAAAATTATGTACCTGACGTAAATATTACAATTATGACCACCAAGACTTTTGAGTGGACTTCAACATTGTCCTATTCTTGCCTTCATAATCTTTATTTTATGGTCCTCAAGAAATAATATATTATGGGCATTTGACTGTCCCAATATGAGGGGTTCTGTAAATAGGCTGGCCTTATAAGGGAGTGAGGGGACAGCTCTCCTCTCTACAAACAACTGGCGCTTTTAATAATTTATCTCACTCCCATACTTCTGCAAAATTTTATTAAAGATAGTCAATCACAACACAACCTCCACTCCAGCATTTAACATCACAAAGGGGACCAATAACAATACAAATACAATAATTCTAAGTGCCAAGAATTTACGGATATTAAATATAATTTTTTAAATCATATAAAATTTACATGTAATTATATAAAATTTTAAAGGAGAAAAATGTAATTATCCATAATTTATAATATTTTCAATAGTTCTGAATTGATTATTAGTTATATGTATTTGTTGATTTGAAGTATATACATATTAAATTAGCCTTCAAATTTTAATATTTAATTGTAAATATTTCTATGATTAATTGCAGAAATCTAAACATTTGTAGCAGTAAAAGAAAATACAAAACCAAACAATCAGAAACTGTAATACACAAAAAAAAAAAAAAAAAATTGGGGAGGGGGGGACTAAAAGCAGTAATACACAAAAACTGAGGGACCAGAATACAAAAAAAACATTAAACAACAAAATACAAAAAAAAAAAAAGAAAAAAAAAAGTAAACAGTAACCATATTAAATGTAAATAAAAACCCTACATGTTTTCAAACAAAAACCACAAAACTCTTACAAGAAGCACAATATTTTTCTCAAAACAAATAAAAAATAAAAACTTATTAGTTCTTCTTCAAGAACACGAAAGGCCTCTATGCAACTCCACCTTCTCCTCGAACACAAACCCAAAATTTAATCTACGAATCCTAAAATCGGTGCATCCCCGTGGGAGTAGATTTTGAATTTTTTATTTGATTGGGGGGTGAGGAAGTAGACGACTTACCCGAACATCCCCGTGGGAGGAGCAGCTGTTACATGATTCTACTCGGGACCTGAATTCCATGATCCAGTATCAAAAGTCTTGGCATTCCATTGTTGATCAAATCTTATGTTGCTTGATTTCAGGTTTTGATGGGCGACTGGAGGCTCAAAATCTTCATGGAGGTAAGCTGAACTGGGGAAACAATTCTTGGAAAAAGATAACACAAACTAAAGTTTGAATTAACAAGAACAAGAGAGCTGATAATTCAAAGTAGAGAACTGAGTTTGAGAATTTGAAATTGCTATTTGGTTTTTGTATTATTGTGATCTTTTTTGTGTATTAATTTATTATTTATTCACAAAAGGCTGAGCATTATAACCTTTTACTTATGTACCATTCACCAAGAGATTCAAGAGTTCCATATACCATATTCAGCAGTTCTTGTGGATGAGCCCTTTTCTGTTAAAGAGGAAAGGTTCCTGTCCAACATTAAAAGTGGGCATATGAGCCATATGAACTATGGGATTGGATTGGGTGCTCTACTTTCTTCTTCCATCTCAGCCAGAAATTCACATCTGTGCAGAATTCTGCACAGGAACCTAAAAGTTCATTGCGGTGACAAACTATGACAATTTCACATTTTCAGTGCTCAAGACAACAAACAAGAATAGTTGATCTAAATGGCTAAGGACAACAAATTAAGACCAGTAATGTAAATGTCACATGTAACTTGAAAAGTGGTAATGAAGGTGGCAGCACAACCAAAATGCTAATATAAGATCTAACCTAACTTGGGTTTCATACAAGAAACACTTATCAAGAGTGTTACATACACAACTACACTTAAAAGTCTGGTCCAACATAAAAGCAATCAACTCAATAAAACAAACATTCATCAGTCTTACACGGGGAATACAACCAAATGGAGGAAATTTAAAAGTAAAATTTTAGTTGACATCAAATATCGTTTGAGACTCGTATTACAAGAAACAGAATCCATTCAAAATAATTAAACACACGGATCAATGTTGTAAATAAATTAACGAGAGCGTGGATCCAGCATCAGAACACGGCACCTGGAACTAGTAAATAAGTCTACCGCCCGACGATACAAAATATAGAGCATTATATGGATTCTCTTGAAGAGCAAACAATTGTTTCGCTACTTTGCACTGTTAATAACCGTACACTTCTATTGCGCCAAAAAAGAGTTCTCAGTGCCATCAAGAATTACAAATCAAACAATTCAATTATTATTCAAAAAGCAGAGTGAGAACATGGAAAGCTATTGTCTTGCAAGATGCTCTGTTGTAATATTAAAGATAAAGGCAACAAGGAAACAGAACTAGTAGATTGAATACTTCTCGCCTGCAGTAGGAAAGAGTTTCTTGTAGATGGAAAGAGCAGTTGGGATAATAGCAGCGAGAGCGAGAGAAAGATGCTCGGAACTGCTTGTCCTCACAGTTACTTGACCACTGAGCTTGTTATTGATTCCAGCGCGAACAGCCACCTTAGAGTTTCGTCCTATTGAGAACTGAGCCAGACTGTTGAACCCTAGAGCTAGATCTCCTCTCCATTTGATAACGGACATGCTGAGTGTGGATTGAACTTGACCAATTGGATAATCCAGCTCCCTTCTCTGCAGCTCAAAGTTGGCTCCATAAGCAGTGTCGTGCTGAGATCGCACAGCACCAGCACTACCTACCAAAACATATTGCTTTCCTAACGTAATCTCATCTTCAATCTTCACACCAGGGACCACATTTTCACCTAAAAATGTAAAAGATAATCCACCAGCTGCTCTATTCTTCTTCAAATTTTTTAGTTTGGTTTCAGCCCGAACAATATAAGCAAGTTGTTTTCCCATACTCTGAATGTCAAAGCCTGCCATGCTCGACATATTCTCTCCATGCTTAGCCGAAATTGATGAATCCAAACTGATGGTGAAGTCCTTCTTATCTTTTGTGATTTGAACAGTGTATGCTAGTGGAAAACGATTAGCAATAGCTAGGCTGTGTTCAAGGTTGACACCATCATACCCACAATCATGGTCCCAACCATGACTATCCAGAACTGGCCTTGCAAGAAATTGTGAAGTTGGCTCCAAGAACCGATACCGATATGCAGGATTATCACCATCAAATGAAGGTGGGAGAGCCATGTCAGGCAGGGGAACCGCCACTGGAGCCGCTGCTCCAGAGTCAGCATCATCCTCTGTGAATCCATAATCAGTTGCAACATCTTTACCTTTCTTTTTAATTTCTCTCATTCTCCTCAACTCCTCTCTCCACTGCTTTTTCTGGAGAAGCTTTACACGATAATCATACTCTTCAAGATATGCCTTCCTCTGTTCTCTACTGAGCTTTGCTAACTGAGCTTTCTTTAGAGGCTTAAATGGCGGGAGCTGGTCATACTCATCCTCTTCTTCTTGGTCAGAATCCGACAGATCATCCAGGTCAATATCAGAATCAACATTTTCACCGCCCTGATCGGATGGAAGCTTTGGGTGGGCACGCGACTGCAACATTGACGATAACATGTACGGAAGAGGTGGTGCACGAGCTCGAAAACCAAACAGCTTTCGGTGGTCAAATGGGTCCTGAGGTTTTGAGAGTGAACTAGCTTCTGATAAAATCTTCATGGAATAGCATAATAACAGTAACTGAGGTCTCCAACTCTGACCATTAGGAAGTATTTTCTGGCCCTCCCTGTTCTTCCGACATGAGGGGTGGTTTTCTACAAGAGAAACGGGATTCATGAGACTTGGACTCATCATTCGTAGATCGCCCACAGCATGGCCAATGGACTGCTGGACAACATGAGACCTCTGAGAGACAAACACTTCATAGCACAGGGGGGAACCAGAAGGTCCATCTGGAGGTGCAGAAGCAGCATGAGTAAGGGTGACTATGGCACTTCGCCATATAGAAGAGCCAAGAGAACTAGTAACAGTCTTAAGGAGTGGTAGATCGTTAAGATCTCTAGATTGCGCATCCAACCGGTCTACATAAAGAACAACATCTGGGGAGCTCTTCTTTGTGAACTTCTTCACCGAAGATAAGACACTGCGGTTGAAACCCTGTTCCATCACAGAGGACTTAAGACCAGGTGTATCAACAATCCGAACTTTAACTCCATCAACAAGTCCAGAAATCTCTTTTGCAGAAGCTGTCCCAGTTTCAAAAGGATCAATTGGAGCCTTCTCTTCTCCAAATATTGAATTTATGGTTGCACTTTTACCCACCCCAGATTTTCCAAGAACAAGGATGTCCACAGAGAAGTCCAGATCATCACTTTCCCCTGCTTCGAGCTGCAAAGCCATCCTCTTGGCCGCATCCAAGCTAAAAGTTTGGATGCCTTGCCTCCCACCAAGAAGAGCCAGCCGGTATAAAACCTGTGCTGCCACAGATTCTTCTGGAGAAAGGCCTAACCTGTGAACAAGCCTCAAAAACTTCACCCTAATCTGTTGCAACTTTTCAAGTTTCTTCTTCTCTTCTTCGCTCAAGTTGTCCTCAGATTCTCCACCACCTGCAGAAGCAGGACTGAAAAGGTTGGGGTGGGTTGGTCTGGGAGCAGGTCTCAAAGACCGAAGTGAAGATCCCAGGCCAGCAGGACGCTCCACTGAGAAAAGCCTAGATCCATCTTGGGAAGTGATAGTGATACTGCCACCATCTGAATCAGCACCAGTTGCAGCCTTCAAAAGAGCTGCCAGGGCAGCAGAATCGAACAATTCCTTCCCATCTCCTTCTTCATCAGTATCACCTTCTTCTTCTGAATCAGTGACAATTTGACCATCGAGCCTCTGAGACTGCTCAAATGAACTGTCAGCACCTGTATGAGAATCCCCACCAGATTCTCGTTCCAAATCCTCAATGAACTTTTTGGCGGCTTCAGAGCTCCCAAAAATCATACCATCAGTGTCTTCATCCGACATGGAGTCTTCAGGATGAACTTCTTCATCCATCTCATCTCCCACTTCTCTAATTTCTTGTGGGTTAATGGCACCCTATCAGCTAATCCATCATTTTGTGCAGGAACACCGCCGTGCACACCATTGGTCTGCACAGTTCCAGCATCTGAGGCATAGAGCTGATTAACGTCTCTATCTGCTGCTACTGTTTCATCCACAAGCCCGACCTCCCCATCTGTGTGAATCTTATCTGTGGTGCCATTCTCGATCGAATCATTACTTTTTAGGGACTTATGAACTCCATTGACCAAATCAACAACAGTTCCTGCATCTGATTTTTCACCATTTTCATCCCCAACCACGTAATGTTCAGGTTCAAGTGTCTTTGACTCCAAAACATCCTTTGAACTCTCAGCTGCAGGTTCAAAGCTTGGGTTATCAGCTCCAACTTCCCTGGTACTCACTTCTTCATTGACACCATTACCACTTTCAGTAGAGCCACCAACCAATTGAAGTGGGACCTCCACTCCTTCAATCTTACCTCCATTTTCTTGTGTCTCACCAACAACAGCTACCCCAGGGCCTACCATACCGACCTGAATGGTATCAACAACAGAATCCCCTGCAGGAGTGAGTTTCACATCACCAAGACCAACCTCTTCAGCGGCCTCGTTTGCCTCTAATTCATTAGCAGCAACTCCATTTTGTTCTGCTTCCTCAACAGCAAGCTCGGGGTTGGGCGCATCAACCTGAATGGTATCAACAACAGAATCCCCTTCAGGCATAGGTGCCACATCCACAAGACTAACCACCTCAGATTTTTCTGGTTCAATCGCAGCCACGTCAGCAACCTCCTCCTCTGGTTTATTCGGTACAACTTCATTTTCTTCCGTCTCTCCAACAACAGCTACCCCTGGGCCAGCAACATCAACCTGAATACTTTCAATAACAGAATACCCTTCAGGCGTAAGTTTCTCGTCATCTTTATTACCAACCTCCAATACTTCCTGTTCAACAAGAGCCGCCTCCGGTTGTTCTATCACTTTAGCTTCATCCACCTCATCCCCAATGCTCAAGGATCCACTATTTCATTCCTTCTCAGCCTCTCCTTCATTAATCTCAACTTCCTCAGCCACCACCTTCCCCTCATTGCCATCCCCAACCTCACCATTTTTTTCTACCACTACCTCATTGGAATTCACGCCCAATTTATCCGTCAAATCCGGACTTTCACCCTTCTCATCAAAACCCCCAAACCCACTAACCTTATCCTCCTCACCGCCAGCTACAGCTGAACCATCCTCAGAATCTCCCCACACCATATTTTCACCTCCCTCGACATCCTTACTTCCTTTTCCAACATCATCATTATCATTCACCGTGACCCCAGAAACCGGTAACGATTCAAGCTTTGCGGAGGCATCAGAATTCCCCTCCCCAATGGCCTTCACCTCATCCAAAACCGGATTATCCAACCCCGTCTCAAACTCCTCATTCCCGCTCGCATAGTCCTCATCCTCGGATACGGTACCCTTACCATTACTCCCACTATTATAGTTCAAACCTACAGTTTTATTCAATAAAGTCTCAGTTTCGAAAATATCAGAATATGGAGGTGAAGAAGATGTTGTATAACCTGAGGAAGCTTCCGAGACAGGGTACGCCGTCGCTTCTTTCGGGTCCATGGAATCGCTGTAATAAACAACAAATTGAACCAGAGAAACTGGAGAAAATCTACTCACTAGGAGTGTATAGAGATAATGGAGAAAAGAAGAGAGGATGAAGAAGAGAAGGGAGTGGTGAAGTTTGGGATGTGAATTGTGATAAGGTTTTTTGTTGGGTTTCTGAGGTTTGCACTCACTTGCTGCAGCCGCTGGGGGTTGCTGCGCTCTCTCTCGAGTTTTTCCCCCTTTGATTTTTTTCTTTTTCAGTCTCAAAGATCAATATATATATATATAAAGAAAATATCTAAGTGGAGCAAACTCAAGGGTAATATCGGAATTTGCAATCTGTTTTAAATACCCGTAAGATAAATAATTCACATATAATAAATTGCCGTACATACAATCATACACTACTAGAAATGATTTCAAATAACTCAATTTAAAAGAAATTTAATTTTTTTTAATATTCAATAATATATAGAAACTTCCTTAGATTTTATAATTATTAAAGACTTAAAATTCATAAATTCAAATTCTTCACTTATATACAACTTTAAAGTAATTATTGATGGGCAAAAATATGAACTACCTAAAATATTCATAATACACAAATTTGTTTCTTTCCAAATAACTATTTTTTAATTAGTAATTTATGATTCATGCACAATTAAAATTAACGTATTTTGTTAGTTTTGATTAATTCTTTCAACTACAATCTTGTATTTGTGCACATCTATACTATAGATTAAGGCAGATTATCTTTTTGATATCTTTTTTTTTCTATATATTTAATATTTATTTTTTTATTTATTCATCTAACTTCCCACTCTATTGTTATTTTTTTATAATTATTTTTTTTCATATATCCTATTTTGTGTCAATTTTTTTATAATTATTTAATATATATTTTATTTTAAATAATATTATATAATTTACACAGAGAGCGTGTCACAAATCGAAATGCAAAAATATCGTTTTTGAGCTGAAGCGCATCACTCTGCAACGATTTATGTGTGCACTCCTTCATTTTATTTGGAAATTAAAAGGTAAAAGAATGCAAGAAACATATGATTTTGTTTGATTGGAGTGGTCCTAATAACAATCAAGTGGGCACAAATCTCCAACATTGCTTCTTCAACTAATACTCTAATAATGCCTATATTTTATTTATAATAAAAATATTTAATTATATTTAACCTCCTTCCGAATACTTTCTCCCATAAAATATTAAAATTACGCTTGTACCTTTCTCTAAAAATTAGATTTAAGTTCGTCCCTATTTAATATTTTTTTGTACTTATAAGCCCTATATTTTATTTATAATAGAACAAATAAGATATCGAAGGCCATGCGAAATTATAAATTTTATTAGTGCTAAATTATTTGAAACTCTAACATCAAATTTAAATGAAAATAAAGTAGAAAAAGAACACTTGAATTAAGATATTATAATAAAGTTTAGTGCAAATTTTTATTTATTTATTTCGAATAAGTCAAAACAGTTAAGAGCATTTTAGTTTTTGGCTTAAAATTACTCTTTATAGCAATTTCAAACGCTGGCATTTCAAACACCTTAAACATATTAATTTTAAATTCGATAAATTGAAAAGCATTGTTCCAGAACTATAGCAAAAAATCTTAAAAATGGAGTTGGAAAAATATTGAAGGGCATGTTTGGCAAATATGGGAGTGTAGTGTAGCAACAGCTTACAGATTTTGTGTGATGGTACCGCTGCTCGTAGACAACATTGCTAGAGATGGAATTTTGTTTTGTTGTGTGTTGACGATAATGTTTAGATTGGTTGCTTTTGTTTCTTTTATTGATTTTTGCTTCCAATTTTTAATACGTGTATTTATCTGCTCCTCTTATTTTTTATCTTTAATTTATATCGCGGCACCTCGTTTCTATATACATATTTTTTAAAAAAATGAAAAATAAATTGGATAGTACTTAAAAAAAAATCACTTCTAAACTAAACTTAATTAATTAATGATTATTTCATCCACAGATATTAAAAAGATACTTTTTCTCTGCTTGTTGTTTGTCGCTTATAATTATTTTTCCACAAAAAAAGAAAAATCATAAATTTTATTTTGATTAGTATTTCATATATGTGTTTTAAAAATATTTCTTCCTCTATTGGCTTAAATTTTGTCAGGGGGCCAAACGCAAAGAGCGGACAATAATATAAATTACAAATTATAATAAATAAATTTGAGGTTATGAGTTATAATTTTTAAAATATTCACTTTAAATTTGTATTAATCTTAAACATGCATGAATAAAGAAATAATAAAATTAAATTAACATTAAAATAGTAGAAAAATAAATATAATTAAGGGTATTTTAATTTAAATAATAATAATAATAAATAAATAAAACATGCGTATGCAATTTCTTCGTCTATCTGCTTAAATTTTGTTTAGGCCCAAACAGAAAGAGCTGACAATAGTATAAATTATAGATATACTATGAACAAATTCGAAATTATGAGTTCGAGTCTGTATAATATTCATTTTAAATTTGAACTATGTAAATAATTTTATTTTAAAAAAAGCAAATTCGAATTTCTCCACAAAGACTGCAAAATCTGATTTTATAACGGGCGGAAGATTTTATTACCAGTAAATGCTCCTCCGAATTTGACCGACTTTCCCACAATTTGCCAAACCCCAGAAGCTAATTACCGGAAAACCAAAGCCGCCAATTAATTCGCTTATTTAAAAATGAATATCCTTTTCGATTGCAATTAGCCGTTTGTTTGTTTTCTTCTTGAAATATGATTTTTCGTTCTTATATATGATATATTTTAAATCGTGATAGATTATTTATTATATACACATAAAAATGAGACAATTAATTTTTATATAATTGAATAGTATTATTATTATTTTTTCGTTATAATTTTTGTTTTATTAATCTTTGCTTTTATCTTTTTTTTCTTAATTTCCCGTTCATCTCTTTTCTCAACTGACGCGCCTCTTTATTTTCTCGCGCTCTTTGTCCAATATTTTTTCATATATTCTTTTCCCAATAATTTTTATTCATTCAGTCGATATATATAATTATTATATTTTTATATTTAAAATTAATTATATATATTTGAGTACGTTTCGTATACTAATAATATAATAATTAGCCGTATATTATTTTGATCCAAATAAAGATATTAGGATTGAGTTATTTGACTTGAAAGTATTCAACGGTAAAGAGTTACCGGTGGACTTATTTTGATAAAAAATAAATAATTCTAAAAATAATATTTTGAAGCTGTAGAAAGAGAAAAATATTAACTCTAAATAAATAACTATTTTAAAAAATAATTTTTACCACTTTGAGATAGTGAAAAAAAATATATAAAAATTAGTAGAAGAAAAAAAAAAAAAAAAAGCACATCAAAGCAAAAGAGAAACCGAAAGGGTGTTTTCCTTTAATATATCAACAAGTAGTTTATGACAAACTCTACGTGTGTGCGTGATTCTTGAATATTCTTTTTAATTTTTTTACTATTTAATAAGTATATACAAAATAATAAATTATTGATGATAAAAAAAAAGACAACTGTATAATACAGAGATGAGAACAATATGCATGAAAAAAATAAAAAGATGCCATTTTTCTCATCAATATATTATATAGTTGTTTTTTTTTAATCACCAATTTCTTATAAATATAGTGCTAATTTATTATTTTGTATATACTTATTAAATAGTAAGAAAAATTACAAAAAAATATTGAAGAATTACGCACACACTTAGAGTGTGCCATAAACTACTAGTATTTATAATTAGGCATATATTAATCTCATCATGTTATGTGTTTTTATTGAGGACATCTTTAAGAAATTCCTCAACAACTCTCACCGTATGTAATGCAAGCAAAGTGTTTTATATTTATTATATAGAAGAAGTTTAAGCGACTTAAAAATTCCAAATAGATTCTCATAGTACGGCGTTTTAATATGACAAAATCGTGCAGTTTCTCCTAAAGGGATTGAAAATCAAAATAGACAGTATCTCGGGTATGAGATTGATTGGGTTGATAAGTCTTTTCAAAACAAAACCGTAAGAATTGTAAATTAAGACGGACAATAATTGGCCCAATAAAATACCAGTTGAGTCACAATCTACATCGTATATATTATGAGTAAAAGCAAATATAACAATCATATAAAAGAATAAAAAAAATTATTTACAAATCCGACTTTGTTAAACTTTTAAAAATTGCTTTAAACTATGTGTTAAAAAAATATTTAGGAAAAAACTTATAAGATTAAAAATAAGATGTCAGTAATTTATAATAAAGTGCCTTTCGAAAAAAATTATCTGACCAAATCAACCTTTAAAGTTTTGGCGTATGAATGACAAAATTATTAATCTTAATATTTTACAAGTTTTATAAATTTATTTATCTAAATATTTCAAAATTTTATTTAAGAAAAATAAAATATTTTACAAACTCTTTTATTTTTAAACAATGATATAGAATATAGATATGTTTTTGAATAAAGTTAGTGAAAACACCCTCACTCCTAATAACTTATTGAACTCCAAAATCCACGAAAGAATTAAAATTGTAGGCGAAGGCTATAGTATTGGCATAACCGATCTCCCGTAGTCATTCGTCTTTCATTCTCTTCTCTCACTCTTCTTTTCCTTTCTTCTTCTTCTCCCCCTCTCTTTCTCTCTACAATTAACACAGACATGTGTTATATAATTTATAATTATTAATAAATTTAAGTGCGTAAATATATCTATTTATCTCCTGGATAGGTTTCTTGATTTTTGGTTTGAAAAGATAAAAATTTAGGTTTTTTTTTTTTAAGATTACTAGATCAGAAAACATGGTTGAAACGCGGCGGAGCTCTTCTACCTCTAAGCGAGCCCTTTCTTCTCCGTCATCTTCTCTGCCCAAAGGAAAACGATCCAAGGTTAGGGTTTTGTTTTTAGTGATTTTTTTACTCTTTCCTTGATCATGGTTTTCTGGTGGTTTTGGAATTTTGAGGGTTTTGTGTGCATGCAGGCTGCGGAGGCGTCTTCTTCTTCGACGAGCGATTCACGCGCTTCGGAAGAAGTCGTTGGGGCGGTGGCGGCGAAAGAATTGGAGGCTGGATCGGCTGATCTGGCTAACGGCGGCGGAGAGAAGCAGTCGGATGATGTGGCGGCGGAGGTAGCGCCGGAGACGGTGGCCCCAGGTGAGGTTTTGGGTTCTTCTAGGACTCTATGTGCGATCTAATGCTTCGCATGTGCATTGATTCGATTGAATTTTGTGTTTCCCTTTTTCGTCAATACTTCAAGATTATTATGGTTTTAGTAATTTTGGGGATGGATGCAGGTGATTCTGCTATTGATGTGGAGAAAGGGAAGCCCGGTGGGCCGTCCGTGAATCGGGGAAAAAAACGGCAACTGAAATCCAATGCTGGTGCTGCGTGGGGGAAACTTCTCTCCCAGTGTTCACAGGTAGGCTTGCTGTTTTTACTACGTGTTCTGAATGAAAAGTTCCAGAACTAGAACAAATACATTTCAACATTGGATCAATTTTGTTCTTGACTGTGAATTTAGTTGATGTATGAAATGCTGCTCAAATATAGGGAAGGGTGCTATCCACTTTAAGCATTAGTTGCAAGAGAACTTTTAGTTTCTTCAATTAATTTGTTGTAGTGGAATTGATTACACAATATAACAGGGTTAATTCCTTGGCCAAGCTTTCCTATCATATTTGGGTGTTGTAATCCCTTATAGGTTTGTTGTAGAGATGTCAAGGATCCCGTTCTTATAAATTTTTAAGTACACGACTCACACTCATTTGCTCTTGGTCCTACATTCCCAACCCCCAGCCCTCCTCTTGACTTAGGTCTTACCTCAGCATGTTTCATGTATTGTATACTCTTCTGAAGTAGCATGAATGTTGCTCTCAATTTAACTAGCATCTAACAATTATCACTTTTATTTTGGCACAATTTTTTCCCCTCAGAATCCTCATGTGGTCATGGAACGTCCTACCTTCACTGTTGGTCAAGGCCGCCAATGTGACTTGTGGGTGAGAGATCCAACAGTTAGTAAATCCTTGTGCAATCTAAAGCATATGGAGTCAGAGGTAAAATGTTATTTTGTTTGTTTGTAGTTAGTTTGGTGAGAACTTCAACTCGTCATGGTATGGTATTTCGTCAAGATGCTGGAAACATATTCTGATGTTTGATTGATTCTATTACTGACTCTAGGGAGGAGAGTCACTTACGCTGCTTGAAATTACTGGGAAAAAAGGAGCTGTCCAAGTGAATGGAAAGATTTACTCCAAAGATTCCACTGTTCCTCTAAATGGAGGTGATGAAGTGGTTTTCAGCTCGACTGGTAAACATGCTTATGTATCCTTTTATCAACAGATTTGAGTTATTGTTTGACTATATTATTTTTGTGATAGTTAATTTTGTTTATAGTTGTTAGAATCATAAATATTTATAGTTTGCTATGTGCGGATGCGCCGGGGAAGTGATATTTATTCTTTATTAGATGCCTGCATATTTCCTTGACGTACTATTAGATTTTCCAACAACTCACCAGCATGAATGCTTCTGAAACGGGTGTGCCACCTTCAGTCAGCATATTAGAAGCTCATGGGGGATCCATAAAAGGATTACACATTGAGGCAAGATCAGGAGAACCTTCTGCTGTTTCCGTTGCATCGACACTGGCATCATTATCAGATAACCATGATGAATTATCTGTTCTTCCTCCATCGTGTCAGGATGACGAAGATGCGCAGCATGGTCCTGAAATACCAGCATTACCTTCTGCTTGTGAAGTGTCAGACAATTGTGTGGACACTGAAATGAAAGATGCTTCTGACCATGGTGATGGCGCCACTGTACCAGTTGTTGAGAAGACTGCTGCTCCATCTCCTAATGCTGCCAACGAAAATTTGAATGTTGATGCTGAGAATGGGAAGATTCTAGCTGAAAACAATGACTTGAGACCGTTTTTGCAGATTCTAGCAGGCTCAGTTGCTCCTGCATTGGATATAAGTGGCAGTATATCTAGGATACTTGATGAGCATAGGGCAATCAGAGATCTAGGCAAGGATTCTCATCCTACCATTTCAATATCATCAAGACGACAAGCGTTCAAAGACGGTTTGCGACAAGGATTACTACAGTGCAAAAACATCGAGGTTTCATTTGAGAATTTTCCATATTATTTAAGGTAAAAGTTTTGGGTTGTAGGCGTCCTACTGTCTACCTTTCTTTCATGTTATCGACGCCCCCCGCTTCCCCATTAATTATCACAAATAGAAGCACAGTCAATCTAATAAAGCCTTTTGTATTGATATGCCCACAACGAGACATGATTGCAGAAAGCAAACTGTAAGCTATAAGCAGTCCATAATTACTTTAAGAAATGGTTCTGGAAAGTTCATCTGTTGCCTTAGTAACTGGTGCATAATTGATCAGTTTGATATTGTTGTTATATGAGTGCAACAATGATTTGTGTATCTGTAGTCATTGATTTTTCTATTTCTGCGTACACATTTTCGTCATCTTTTACATGCTCAATTACTTGCTCTTTCTCCTCAATTTGACTGTCTGTGAACTCGAATGATATATAACTGTGTATGTTTAACCCCAAGGAGTTTTATCTTGTAACTAGCTTAACTACAGGAGTACAGGTTTAATGCAGTTATTCCTTGGGCTAGATTCTCACTATCCTTTTTTTAGGAATTTTTTAATCAGTTATATGTTAACCATTTTATCATTCTACCTCTCTGTCCTTTCAATATAACTAAGTCTTTGTTTTCTGACAGTGAGACCACCAAGAATGTTCTTATTGCTTCAACATACATACATTTGAAATGTGATAAATTTGCAAAGTATACTTCGGATCTCCCTACAGTGTGTCCGCGGATCTTGTTGTCAGGCCCAGCAGGTAATGTTGCTTCATGTTTTATTTATGTATATGAGTTTTTTTCTCTTGTTCTCGATCATTGGCTTTGTCTTTTTCCTTCATAGGCTCGGAAATATACCAGGAAACATTGGCCAAGGCTCTAGCTAAACATTTTGGTGTCAGCCTCCTTATTGTTAATACTATTCTATTACCTGGTGTAAGCTTCTTTTGTAGCTTTTTCAGATGTTCATATTGTTCATCAGTGTCTTTTAAACTATGTTAGTTTCAATTGACTGACAATTAGAAAATCATTTAGGGACCATCAACAAAAGAAGTTGATTCTGTAAAAGAAAGTTCCAAGCCAGAGAGAGCAAGTGTGTTTGCTAAACGGTCTGCTGCGGCACTACACCTTAAAAAACCACCCTCTAGTGTAGAGGCTGATATTACTGGGTGTTCTAATGTGAACTCTCAGGTCCAACCTAAGCAGGAAGCATCTACTGCCTCGTCAAAAAACTATACTTTCAAAAAAGGTATAATACTCAAACTCTCAAAGATTTCCATACCCCTCACCTTTTGTTTAGCTTGAAAGAATACACTTTCTAAGCAATTACATTGTTGTTTTGATAGGAGACAGAGTGAAATATGTGGGTTCTTTACCATCAGGGTTTTCTCCTACTCAAACTCCGATAAGGTAAATGCTGCAAATTTAAATTGAGTTTGCTGGGTGAGTGACTCTGGATTTCATGACATTGCTCTTTCTGCCATGAGCTGTATAAGATATAGTACAGTTGTTGAGCCATATTTCTGCTGCTGATCTTGTCAGTAATGAATTTGACTTATGGCGTGATGACTTGAGCATCCTCTGAATATTCTGTCGATACTGATTGTGGAAATTTCAGGTGTCTATTGAGTCCATCTTAATCCATTTTTGTGAGATTTCAAGTAATCCCAATTATATAGGTGCTCATATCATGGACCAATGCGTGGTGAAGATATACCTAGAATTGAACTAGGTGATTTTTGTATGTTTTGTTGAACCTCTCGTTTCTAAGTCGTGTGTTTTTGGAGTGCCTTGTGGGTGACATTCCAGTACTGTCCTCAGGTAAAACTCTTTAGGTCGGCATGATTTATTTGCTGTCATCATTGCCAGAGGTGGGTTTGATGTTTCTTCCCTCTGTTCACTGACCATGGCTTTCAGTCTACTTAATGTCTGGTCATCCACAAAATTGCATAGGATGTCAGGTTTAGGAACCGCACGAATTGCTACCATGATTATTGAATTTTTTGATTGTCGATATACTTTTCCCATATCTATGTCGGATGACATATATTTTGTCCAGGGGTCCAACTTATGGTTACAGAGGCAAGGTGGTACTTGCTTTTGAGGAAAATGGCTCTTCTAAAATTGGGGTTAGATTTGATAGAGCAATTCCAGAAGGTAATGATCTCGGGGGCCTCTGTGAAGAAGATCATGGTTTCTTTTGTGCAGGTAATTTGCGTTATCTATGTCATTTCCTGAGCTAATGGATTTACAAAGTCAGCTTATGCATTTATAAAGTGTAAATGAGCCTATATCATGGTTATTGTTTTCTTTATTTGCAGCTGACTTACTCCGCCTTGATAGTTCCAGCACTGATGACATTGAAAAGCTCGCCATTAATGAACTCTTTGAGGTAAAATCTACTGCGTGGTACAGACTATAAGAATAGCAAAAGAACGAGGTTTCTTTTTTACCGAGCATTGTATGCTTAAGAACAGATATATACTCCCTCAAAAAAGAACAAAGAACAGATATATATATGAAAATTTTAACTTTTGTAGGTTGCTTCTGAAGAAAGTAAAAGTGCTCCGTTAATCTTGTTTTTGAAAGACATAGAGAAATGCTTGGTTGGGAATCCTGAGGCATATGCGGCCTTTAAAATTAAGCTTGAAACTTTGCCAGAAAATGTTGTTGTAATTGCGTCACATACTCAGACAGACAGCCGAAAGGAGAAAGTAAGTTTGTGTTGTTTTCTTTAAACCTATTCTACCCGTAACCACAACATTTTGTTGTATGTTATATATTGTAGAACAGTCACTCTTTAATCTATATTTTGAACTCAGTCTCATCCTGGTGGATTGCTTTTCACAAAATTTGGAAGCAACCAAACAGCATTGCTCGACCTTGCCTTCCCGGTATGTCCAATTAACTGTTAAGTAAAGTTTAGATTCATGTTATCTTTTTGTTGTCATCTGTTTAAACATAACAGGAAATTTCCATTTGAGATTTGTCTCCACTCATTCTTTACTTTTTGAGCAATTTCTTATAAAAAGGTACTGGAATATAACCTGTGCGTTTACTTAGGAGGATATCATGTTGCTATTCATCTTTGTCGTATTGATACCTGCTTATCAAGCAATGCACTCATACACTTGCTCCTGCCTGCAAGTCAGGCAATTGCAATTTATCAAAGTTACCCCTGAAAAATGGCTCATTTTCTTAAATTAATAGACAATTTCGTGTCTATAGGATAATTTTGGTAGGTTGCATGATAGAAGTAAAGAAACTCCAAAAACAATGAAGCAGCTCAGCCGCCTTTTCCCAAACAAAGTAACCATACAGATTCCCCAGGTAATAAAATCTTGATCTGAACTTGATGTTTCTATTGTTAAGAAGCAAGTTGATAATCTTATTTAAATATGACAGGACGAAGCAGTACTGGTGGACTGGAAACAAAAATTGGATCGTGATACTGAAACACTGAAATCACAGTCAAACATTGGTAGCATTCGCTCGGTGCGTCATTTCTGTCCATTATTCCTTCATCATGCTCCCTGCTTTGCATTGTTTTCCCTGAAATTTGATATGTGCTAATACTAACGTGCTTCGTTCATGGATGTTGGCTAAATTCTTCTTTGGCTTTTATATGCTGCTATAGATTTGTTACGAGTAACACCATTCAAGTATATTGAGAGAACTTTGGAATTTTTCCCCCCCTTCTTTTAATGTACGTGATTTGGTGGAGTTTGATGGCTTTTCAATATAGCAGTTTGATGGCACGATAATATATTGAGGGCATAGTGTGATCCGTAAATGTAAACTGAAGAATAATATATGTTATCTCGCCTCGCTGGCATTACCTCAATGCTGACCAATTCTATTTACTTGGATTTGCTGGTATTCATAAATTTTGACTTGAAGTAAATGCATCGTATTTTCCTCTCATCTAGTTGTCATAAGCTTTTACTTTGACTTGATGCAGGATTTTTCTCTTTTCACATGATTTTCAGGTTCTCAAGCGCACTGGCCTCGATTGTCCTGATCTGGAGACTTTATGCATTAAGGACCAAGCTTTGACTAATGAAAGTAAGCCAGTTTCACACAACTTAAATCTCCCAATTAGGTGTGAGGTGCTCCAGTTTGATGGATTCATGCTTGTTCTCATGGTAATAGGTGTTGAAAAAATTATTGGCTGGGCTTTAAGCCATCACTTTATGCATTCCTCTGAAGCTTCATCCCAGGAGTTGAAACTTGTCATTTCAAGTGAAAGGTGAATTTATGTTGACATTCCTTGAGCAATAACAGAAGGCTGAGTGCAGAAACAAAACTACAGAAGATGAAAAAATGACTAGCTGGGGTTGGTTAAGTTTCTTACTGTTTTTCACTCTGCCTTAATATTGCAGTATCAGCTATGGGCTCAACATTCTGCAAAGCATTCAAAACGAAAATAAGAGTGTGAAGAAATCCCTGAAGGTGAAACTTTCTATCTCCGAATAATTTGCTCATACATTAGGTTGATGCTCTCGTGTATTGTTTCACACAATGTGTTACGTGAGAATGACAATTTGAATTTTAGGATGTGGTTACTGAAAATGAATTTGAGAAAAAACTCCTTGCTGAGGTTGTTCCACCGGGTGATATTGGAGTTACGTTTGATGACATCGGATCATTGGAAAATGTGAAGGAAACCTTGAAGGAATTGGTGATGCTTCCTCTGCAAAGGCCAGAATTATTCAGCAAAGGACAACTGACGAAGGTGCATAAACTGTAGTTGTAGAGTATATAGAAGTTTAAGTGATTCTTTATCTGTTATAAAGAGTTCAGCATGTTTACTGTGTCATTTTTGGCAGCCTTGTAAGGGAATACTGCTCTTTGGACCTCCCGGTACTGGTAAAACTATGCTTGCTAAAGCTGTTGCAACTGAAGCTGGTGCAAACTTTATCAACATATCTATGTCGAGCATTACATCTAAAGTATGGTGTTCTTATTAGACCTTGAATTCCGTACTCTTTTTTGTTCAATTTTCTTTTCCTCCTGAATATCAACCTGTCAATTTGTTTTTGTATTCAGTGGTTTGGTGAAGGAGAGAAATATGTAAAAGCAGTATTCTCTTTGGCTAGCAAAATTGCCCCAAGTGTCGTGTTTGTTGATGAGGTTGGTACAATCTTCTAGAATTTCCTTCTTGTTTTCTTATCATTCTCTTCTCTTATCTTTTTTTGTTCATCTTTTCCCCATAGGTTGACAGCATGTTAGGGAGACGGGAAAATCCTGGAGAACATGAAGCAATGCGCAAAATGAAAAATGAATTTATGGTGAACTGGGATGGCTTGCGTACAAAGGATAAGGAACGTGTACTAGTCCTTGCAGCCACAAATAGACCTTTTGATCTTGATGAGGCTGTAATCAGGAGGCTTCCGCGGAGGTTTTTCCTTTGCCAGACCTTATGGTTTTTCTAGTGTTTTCTAACGGAAAGGAAATATGTGTTTGTTGTATTTGACTAAAAATCAGCCCTAACCAGCCACTTCTTTTAAATGCATTTGGGTGCAGACTGATGGTCAACTTGCCAGATGCTCAAAATAGGGAAAAAATTTTAAAGGTGATATTAGCTAAGGAAGAATTGGCTGCAAATGTGGATCTTGAAGCAGTTGCTAGCATGACGGAAGGGTATTCGGGAAGTGATCTGAAGGTTTGGTGCAGTAAATGTCATATTCTGTATATATCCTAACTATTTTGCTTTCTTCTTATGGGGGTAATTATTCTTCACTGATTGTAATACTACTTTCTTTCAATTGGTGGAAAATTGTATGTTTCCAGAATCTATGTGTGACAGCTGCACATTGCCCCATAAGAGAAATTTTGGAGAAGGAGAAGAAGGTGTGTACACTTAACTGTATCATTTTCTTATAGGACATTTCAGATTGTTCAGACAGAATTTTGGTCTTAAGCTCCAGGGCACTTACTGAGATCTTTTTTCTTTCTCTGCTTCTCTTCCGTGGTCTACTATCTTTGCAGTTGCCATGTTTGTTCTCTTCCCTGTTATAGAGGCTAATGTAATAACTTTAAATGAAAAATTATAGGAGAAAGCTTTGGCAATGGCAGAGAATAGGCAATTGCCTGCATTGCATAGCAGTGCAGATGTTCGTCCCTTGAGTATGGATGACTTTAGATATGCACATGAACAGGTACTTCAACGATTTTATTTGGAAATTTTGTCTCATTCATGTTGTACTCAACCTAATTTATGTTTGTACTCAAAACTATCTTTCATATCAATAGATTTACTGTTTTTCACTTGAATATAATATTTCCTCTGGTGATGGTTCTCATTATGTTTGTAGTAAGTGCTCACGATGCCTGCCAAAAAAGGTAACTGGGCTTTCTTGTTTGCCTTTTGATGTTGAATAAGGTGGATTTATGTAAAAAGAATTTAAGCGGGGTGTTACTCTCCACCAATTATGTCTAGGCAAATGCATTCTTGGCCAAATATAAACTAGCAACCATGGATGCATGTTCTTATAGCTACTGTTCCAATATATCTCATTAAGCGTTGATCTATAGCAGCATGTAATGGATACGACTAATGTTGAGGCACAAGATAAACATTAGGCTCTTGTTGGCCATTATGTTAATTGTTTTTTTGTTTCTTTGTTATGGTTTGGGGTGTTGTCGTGCAGTTGACAAAAATGAGGATGACCTGGACCACACCTTTCATATCGGGATGATTTTAACTTGTGTTTTCGTTCAAATGCAGGTATGTGCAAGTGTTTCATCAGAATCACAGAACATGAATGAGCTTCTCCAATGGAATGAACTTTATGGAGAAGGGGGATCAAGAAAGAAATCCTCACTAAGCTACTTCATGTAGAGGGGGGTTTACCAGAGCTGTATAGTGTTCGATGTTTAGGCGGTTCTCTTTTTGTTATTCGGTCTTGAGATATGGTTGGGAACCTGTGATCGCGGAATCCAATTTCAGGTTCCTCTCTATTGGAGATCTCTTTTGTGAACCTGGCACTTCTGTACCATAATTATTTTATGGGTACTTCACCAGATAAAAATGTTGATCAAGCTTATCCACTAATTTTTGGCGGCTTCACTCTGTCATCTGTATATTCAAATCTAACTCGCTAATCTATTTATCTTTCTGCTTGCTTCTCTTTCTATCCATGGGTGTACAACCCATGAAGGTGAAATACTGCAACTGTGAGGGGAGTGCTATTATTATAATTGTGGTATATTTTTATACTTGTTTTCTGGTGATTTGGGATTGGGTGGGCGGGACAAGATAGGGCTCTTTGTTTCAGATGGTCAACAAAGATAGTTCATGTGAAGTACTTTCCAGTCTTGTATAGTGTTTATGACTCACTCATTTTTAATGCGAAGTCCAACTTTATGTAGTTGCGTATGCAAATAGAGTTTCTGGGTTTTCCTTGGACATGATGGATATTCAGGTTTGGTGTTACCTTTATTCTTGTTTAGCTCCTTTGTTTTCCATGTACGACGTACCACCTTGTACTGTACTGATTTGTGTTGGCCGATATGGTATTGTGGGCTCTTAGAGTTATTGTATTTGTACTGTTATTGGTTCTTTGTGATGTTAAATTCTGGAGGTTGTATTGTGATTGACTGTCTTTAATAAAATATTGATCAAATAGAGTTTGTTTATGAGTTGGTGTGTTTAGAGGAGTTTGTTATGTTTGTCAAGTGCCCTCGAGGCACGCTCGCTTTTAACAATGCGTTGTTAGTGTCTTCAGTGGCTCATTCTCTAAATTGTCATAGTTTATTAAATGTAACCACAATGAACTTTTAGGTTCCTGTTCATTTGTTCAGAACTTTGCACAAATGTGAATTTCTGGCTGAGATGGAAGAAGAAAGTAGAGCACCCAGTCAAATACCATATCATCCTTCATATGGCTCATATGCCCAGTTTTTCTGTTGGACCAGAATGTTTCCACTTTTAACAAAAAAGAACTGCTGAATGGTATATGGACTCTTGAATCTCCTGATGACTGGTACATAAATAAAAGGTTTAATGCTCAGCTTTTTGTGAATAAATAGTAAATTAGTACACAAAAGATCACAATAATATTTAAAGGAATTAGCAATTTCAAATTCTCGAACTGAGTTCTCTACTTGAGTTACAACCTTTCTGGTTCTGTCAAGTCAAAATTTAGTTTGTGTAATCCTTTTTCAGGAATTGTTTCCTCAGTTTAGCTCATCTCCATGAAGAAATCGAGGCGAGTTGTCCATCAAAACCTGAAATCAAGCAAAATAGCTCAACGATGGAATCCCGAGATTTTTGATACAGGGATCATGGAAATCTTAGGTCCCGAGTGATATCATGCGACAGTTGCTCCTCCCAGAGAGATATAGCACCATTTTGGTAGCAGTAGGATACGATCTCAATTAGTGTTATACTATTTTTATTACAAATTGAAATATGTGTACATTATTAAGCAGCACAAAGCACATAAAATTGATCAAAATCGAATGCATAGACCTAACAAAAATATTTAGAAACCTTTGCTCAATCAATCAAACAAGTTTTGAAACCTAATCACAGGTATACTCCATCCAGACAGCAAAGCGAAACTGAAACCTTCCGATTTACCAACACCGAAACGTCTTCAACTCACCTAAACCCGCTTTCACAAGGCTTTGAGTTTGGGTATGGGTCACCCGTTCAATATCACTACAGTTCTTCTTTCCAAACAAAAAAGCGATCAACGTTCTTTGGGGCCAGCAACGACTGCTGTATTTAACATTCTTCCCATGTAATCCATAAAAATGGGATTGGATGATGCAGGCTTGGAAACGAGCAACCTCCGTGTCGGGCGGTGGTTCCACCCTTTGGGTGGGGGTTGAGACGCGTGCGAATCCTTTAACCATTGTGGCCAGAACCAATCTTGGCTGATAAGCATAATTTTTCACTTGGTCCAGCTACTTTGGATTAACCAAACGGGGCTTACAATCTCCTGCTGATCCTTATTATTGTAATTTTGATTAATTATATAAAGAAATTCATATATTAGGTTGAGAAAAAGAGAAGAAATATTTGTCCCATATAGGAGAATGATGGAACAATGATAGAATTTGTTAAGGTATTGTGGAGGCGAGTGTTATACACTTATATTTTAATATCCCACATAAAAAGTTTATTAATATAATAAACTCCTTATATTAAGTTCAAGTTCAAATTTAAATTTGAAGTGTTATGAAGGTTAAAGTAAACATGGGATGCCCCACAAGTGCCTCCCTTGCCTTGGCCAGGCACTCTTTGGGGAGAGCTTGTTGAATTGAGGAAAGTTCTAAAAAGCGACAAGTATTTTTTTGACAAAAAAATAAAAAAAGTTTAAAAATGATATGAGAAAATTACCTATTGGAAGGATTAATTTGAAATAAGTGAAAAATATATGGATTATCTTAAAGTTGAAATCGGCGAATACAAATTTATTCCCATGTACAATGCAAATTTGTTCTGTTGTAGAATACAAATTTAATATTTAAAGTAAAATAAATAAATAAGTAAATAAAATAATGAATGGAGTCTTGGTTTGGGGCAATGAAGATCCATGTTGATTGGACAGTGTGAAATTTAGGGCTGGAAATTCATATTTCAATCTTCTTTCACAAGTTAGGCGCAAATGTGGAGGAGAAACGCACTGGGAGTACGAAATACAACCATAATTTCATCAAAGACTGTAAGTTGTTGAATCCCCGCTTGATGTCGTTGCTTTATCTTCCGGGCTAATAATTTTTTTTTGCCACATTTTAGTTCAAAAATAATGCGCAAGAAGACCAAGATTCTGATCAGAGCATCTCTGGTAAAGTTACTTAACACGAAATTGTGACATTAAATAAATTTTTGATTATGCAAAGGTTTTTATTATTTTGATATACTGTCTGTTGCGTGGTTTGTTAAGTTATTTTGGTGTCAGGGGCTTGTCTCTGCTACATTGTTGAAATTTTGATGATTAAGTTGTGATCGCACTGGAATTTTGGTTCTGCCACACGGTGTAAAATTTGGTTATCAATTGTTACTGTTTTTGGGTTTTTGTTATGGTATATCTGTTTGTATGATTGAGGTGTAATTTGCAAAAGGTTGATTCTGCAATATTTAGCTTCAGATATCATTATCTGCCTATTGCTTCTTCATGATGATTTGGCAGAAGAGGAGATAGGTTTGGAGGATGAGTGGAGAGGAAATGCGATTTCCTTTGGTGGAGCAGGAGATAACAAGGTAATTATTCTGACCAACCATCATATACTGCTTGGATGTTTAGTTTCTCTTTGCGTGCATCTCTTTGGCTTTTATTGGCGAAGTAAGGGTGAAATAAAGCAGCAATTTAGTATGAAAATTTTGGATTGCTATATCACAGTATTTATCTGTGTACAATCTTCACATCCTTACTGGAACACATAACAAAGTAGTATGATTTAATGTTTTTCCTTCTCTTGTTTTACAATGGTGCAACTCTCTATGCTATTTGGCAGGGGGGTATGCAGGTCTTATCACAACTTGAGCTACTTAGAGGTATTTTCTGTGGTTCTTCCTTTTTATGCACTTGAGCTGTATGTCTTGTCCGAGAACTAGCTGGAAAAAATTAGTTATGACTTATGATGCACATCTGCAGGTTCTTATGAACTTCATTCAACTGAGAAGGAGGCTGTATCATCTCATGAGGTATTGACTCAACTCTGAAAGCTACAATTGCCAATTCTGTCTCATTTAGCTGGAGCTGCCACGTTAAATAGCTTTATTAAAACAGAAAATGCGTTTGCTAGAAAGTAAGGTATTGGAGGAAGCATACTTTCATACGACAGGAACATGGAAGTTTCCATTCCTTTGCATATAAAAATTTGGGATCACTGTGTAACAGCAATGTGCAAGTTTTTCTTTTCTTGTGGTTGCCGTTATGGTTCAAGTGAAATGATGAGGATATATGACACTTAAATTTCCATCAGAGTTCACTGCTTGTGGTTTCTGTCTCAGAATCTTGTTTTTGGCAGAGAAAAGTAGGTTGCCATATTGATGATGAAGTTGAAGATCCTCTCTTCAATGATGGGGATGAAACCAACCTCTACACGAGAATTGCTAATGCTACCTGTACCCTCTCAAATGAAAGAATAGTCTACTTACCAACAATGGGTTCAGTCTCAGATTCAGATGAAGAAATTGTTTCCAATGATGAGGTGTGGCAGTAGAATAATTTAGTTCCCTCTCATTGCTGCTTTATTATGAAGAATGCCTTATATTGGAGCAGACCAAAGGCTGCTATATTTTGTGACAATAAACTGTTTTACTGTTGGGTTGTCATCCATCTAGAAAATCCACCCTCCTGCGCTTAGGAGTGTACTAGAGAATGTGGGTGGCACATGCTCTGAAGCAAGTCAGCAAGTGGAGACACTAATCCGATTAAATGAGAATCCTAGCTGTTCCTCATCCCATGGTGTCTTTGTGAAGGAAAAAAGACCCTCTATAGGTACTTTGGCATGCATTTTTAACAAAAGCAATAGATAAGAGATCACATTAAGCAATGTATGTTTTAACTGAGTCTTGTCGCTAAAGCAAATAAGGTTCTGTTGAAATGTGTCCTATATCTACCCCTTATTACTTGATTCTCCCTTAGTTCCAGAGTATTTGCTAATCAAATCTATTCTGGGGCTGATTTCTTCCTGATGTAGGTTGTGCCTTGAACTGATATTTCATGTACCTAATGCACAACACTGCAGGTGCAGGTCATAGTACAAAAGCCAAGCCCAAATTTTTATTCCGTTTGCATTCACGGATTTCAAAATCAGATGAAGTTAGTGCTGTAGCTGGTGAAGACATGAGCAAATTTAAGGATGAGTCTGAGCTGATTTTTCATGAAAAAGAACCCAAACAGCCAGAAAAATACATAGTCCCATCCGAACTGGCCCATAAATATGATCTGAAAGAGCATTCGATGGTTGAATTTCTAGACTGCTTCCAGGAGAGGAGTGATCTGCCACTAGAATGTCCAGAACCAGTTGAGTTCTTCTCCATTAACTATCATTTCTTCCCTAGTTCTGCATTGTAAATTAAATTATATAGATAATGCAGATTAAGGGAAGAGAACGAAGAGTGCAGATGGTTTTAAAAAGAAATAAGTCTTCATTCGGTTGTAGGAACCTGGATGATGATGATGACCTACCTGAGGCTCTGGATAGTGGGCTTCCCTGTTGCAGTGATGATGAGGTATTTCCAAAGTAACTGGTATTTTTGCAGTTACCATGAACTTCATTCATCTATGTGATCATGCTTGCCTGTTAAATGGTTGCTTCAGGAGAATCCTCAAAGTCTAAAGTCAATGATCCCTAGGAGGACTATGGCAGATCAATTTCATGAAGCTTTGGGGACAGTGTCTGCAGTTGATGAGAGGCCCCACTTGGCTTTCCAAGACCGTTCTGGTAGGTATGGACCTGGTGCTTGTGATATGATCTCATAACTTAGATAATCTAATGTGGCTTATGACTCTGATACATGTTTTTCATACTGTTCATTGATAAATTATGCAGCAGTGGGCTATATGGGAAGTTGCAGCAAGTGATGCTGAGCGAGAAAGAAAAAGATATGGATTACTTCAAGAATATAAGTGCAGGAATCAGTTCCAAAGGTAAAAGCAAATGTTGAACATTCCAGTTGTCAATATATCAGAATTTCTGGCATCTTCCTCTTCTCAGTGTTTTCCCTTTTCCTTCTTCTGTTCAGATGACCGAATGTGCATCTCCATGAGAAT
Source organism: Sesamum indicum (assembly GCF_000512975.1). Taxonomy (NCBI): domain Eukaryota; kingdom Viridiplantae; phylum Streptophyta; class Magnoliopsida; order Lamiales; family Pedaliaceae; genus Sesamum; species Sesamum indicum. Next base: position 925,143 of record NC_026150.1, read on the forward strand.
TTTGTCAAGGTCTCTGGAAGCAAAGCTGATTGTTTGTTCTTGCGCACCTGTTGGAGAGGGAAAGGTTTGCTTTGCTACCTGAACATCAAACTAGCTAAAGAATGAAAACCATAGTCTAGCTTTAGCAAGCAGTTGCATTTGCTGGAATCATTTCGGAAGCTAGATCCTTACATAGTCTTGTGTGTGTGTACAATCATGGAGTAACAACTTTAAAAGTTCAATTAGAAAAATACTTAAATTTTATGAAAGGAGCAACAAGTTATGTGACTTAGTGACTACATGATTGACTGAACAGATCCACTAGTTTCCATGCATGATCCTCTATAATGACAGAAAAATTACGTGATTACATGTGTTGCCTCTTCAGAAATCATATTGGGAGGATAGCTTGCGTATGAGAATGAAAGGGGTGGCAAGGACTTTGACCATCATCTTCAACCCGAGAATATGTAGTGATGTTGAGCTGGAAGTTGGCAGCCTGATTCTCATACACCCTCCTTGGTATGAGCTGCACAAGCTGTATCCTTTATATTTTTCTGGTCCAGTACACTTCCCCAGATAAGTTGGTTCTGGTACACTTTCTGTACAGTCACTCTGGTGATTTAGAAGAGCAGTGGAGTGGAGCAAAACTGATGTCACAATTTAAACTATATATTTACTAATTTTCATATTATATTTCATACTATCACCATGATTGGAAACCGTTTTTATATCTATGTTGGCAGATCTTGCTTATTCTACTTTCCCTCCCTGGGGGTAAATGCCACGTCTCATGTTGTGCTGTCTTTTGGAACAGGAAGGAGGTGGAGGTGAAGGTGAAGGGGAAAGATGAAATAATCCTTTTGTGCCTATATTTTTCCCAAGTCCAACCTTGACTAATCCTGCTTTTTAGTAAACAAAAGATAGTTGGATGCGACACAGTATTTATGAACTCAACTGGATCCTCGCACCGAGTAAGAGTTGTGAACATGTGAGATGGATGTTGCTGATGCTGCATAACTTTATTACTCGGGAACTTGGTATTACCCTGTTAAAACACTTGGTGTACTCCCATCGCACGGGGCACAGAATTTAGTTCAGAATGGGAGTTCATGGATTTGAAATCCTTTGCAACACATAATTAGCCATACAAAATCAATGGATTTGTTATCATGCATTTGAAATACTTAGTTGCAAATCTTCCGATTCAAATTCAACTTGAAAGAATTAATCTCTGACTCATTCCAATAATTCTGTTCAGAGGGATATTTTAATTCCAAATTTATGAGATTATTTAACAACCTGTTGGGACTTACTATTACCTCTAATATCTTGTATGTTTTTGAGAAAATTATGCTGATCCCATTGTTGTTTCCTAGGTTGTCTGGAGCTATAATATTATAGCATAATGTTGAAAACCTAAAAGGGTTGGATTTTAATACCACACTAAAATGATTTACATTTTCCCTGAGGTTGAAGGATGATTTTGAGTCTTATTAAAATTTAATACTGAAACGTTGTACACTACATTTGTCCATATTCCATGTTTGAAGTCCAAGTATTACTCCAATTTGATTTTTTAAAAAATGCTATTCTGTCATTGGATTCCAATTCTTTGTCCAGGTCTCAAATTTTGGCAGATTCTGGATCAAATATTTTGTCGGATGGTACCAAACTCTTGCTGTGTTTGGAATTGGGAGATTCAAATAGGAGAGCTGCATAAAGATGTATTAACCCTGGGGTCTACTTATCATACCCAGTTCGTGATCGGATCCAGAATTCGAACAATTTAGACCCAAGAGGTTATTTTAAAACCCATTTTGTAGATTGTTTTTTAACAAAACAATAACTCAAAAGTCATAGCTTTGGGGCGAAGCCACATCACCCCGTTTTGGACGAAATCCTACATTACGTGTCCTCTAATTAACCAACAAAATACACTTTTGCTTTCTTGTCCACTCTTCAATTACCCATTTTATCCCTCAATTAACCAGCCGCTGAAAGGTTATAACTGTCAATTCAGCACCCCTCGACCCCCCTTTCTCAACTTTCCTCATCCTTCCGACCTCTTCCACTCGCACGTTTAATCCGCTTCCCTTATTTCCTGTAATTCCATCTGTGTCCCTTCCATGGCCGCCATCTCCAGCTTCTCCTCTCATCCAAACGCTAACCCGAACCCCAATTTCATCTCCCCCATGCTCCAGCCATACCTCGAACAGCAGCAGGAACGGATACAACCTGAACCGCCGCCGGATGACGCAACCCCGCACGACCCCTTTTCCAACAAAGACATCGGGGATTCTTCCGCCACCACCGATGACAACTCCAACACCAGTTCTACCATCCCGAACCCAAGCGCAAACGCAAACGCAAACCCCAACCCCAACCCCAACCCAAACGCAAATCCAGGCCCAATTAAGCTCCTTCACGTCTCTTTCAATCAGGACTACGGCTGCTTCGCTACGGGTACTGATCGCGGATTCCGAATCTATAACTGCGATCCCTTTCGCGAGATCTTCCGCCGTGATTTTGACGGGAACGGTGGCGGAATTGGCTCCGTCGAGATGCTTTTTCGATGCAACATCCTTGCGTTAGTCGGCGGCGGGGATTCGCCACAGTATCCGTTGAATAAGGTCATGATTTGGGACGATCATCAAAGTCGATGCATTGGGGAACTGTCCTTTAGGTCTGACGTGCGTGGGGTCCGGTTACGGAGGGATCGAATTGTTGTTGTACTCGAGCAGAAGATTTTTGTGTACAATTTCGCTGATTTGAAGCTACTGCATCAGATTGAGACGATTGCAAACCCTAAGGGACTCTGTGCGGTATCGCAGGTTGCAGGGTCATTTGTATTGGTGTGTCCCGGGTTGCAGAAGGGGCAGGTTAGGGCGGAACATTACGCCTCAAAGAGGACTAAATTCATCATGGCCCATGATTCTAGAATCGCTTGCTTTACACTCTCTCAGGATGGGAATCTTCTGGCAACTGCAAGCAGTAAAGGAACTCTAGTTCGGATATATAACACCCACGATGGTAGTTTGCTGCAGGAGGTAACTTATTGTAATCGTATGGTCATTATCTTTTCTTAATTTTACTATTGCCTCGTGTTGGGATTGAGTAGATTTGCAGTTAGTAGAGAAATTTGTTCCATGGTTGTTAGTCTGTGCATTAGTAACAATATAAGACTTGTCCAGGTTTTATTGCATTGTGAAACATGAAAAGCATCAGAAGGCAGAAAGCAGGCCAGGTTACGAGGTTCATACAAAATTCAATAAGCTAGGGTGGAAATAATTGCACTGTCAATACATTTGTGCTTGTGATACTTGATCCATTAGATATTTGCAGATGGAAAACTTTTGATATCTTGTGTCCAACTCGTGTATAATTTGGAAGAAAGCTTGAGCTTTAAGGATAAGCCTCTTTAAACATGAGCTAAAGCGTGAGCTCTAGTTTCAGGCCAGTAGAGCTTGGATCAACTGTCAGGCGTTATTAATGCATATTGTGTCACATTGATTTTGGATACTCATTTGAAGGCTTTATTTATATGATTGATAAAGGAAAGGACATGCTGCTGTTGCCGGCCAAAGACTATGGCAAGGAGACAGTGATAAGAGGGGTAAATAGATGATATTACTACTGGGTTCTTAAGCCACTGGGTTACCCTCTCAAGTGATTAAAAAGTTCACTTATGAGTATCACAGCCATTGTATTCTTTCATACTCTATCTTTAGCCCCATCGATCTGTGTCATCTGGTCCTGAACTTATGTATATTTACTATCGCCGGTCCTTGTTGATGCCTGCTGCTAATCCAAGAGTGCGTTAACAAGAATAACTATGATTTCCTAAGTTCTGTATAACTGTATAAGCAGGGTTTATGGTTAAGCAAATTAGGATGCAGTAGCTTCTTTCAATTGGCTCTGTTTCTGGTTGCTATGCCTTCTTAATTCTTATTATTTTCTTAAAAAAAAGATGTCTGTGGTGGATGACTGTTATTTTCTTCCAGGTACATGCACTTTATCTTTTCCTGTGGCCTTGCTTTTTCCTTTTATATTTCTTTTCTGATTTTATGTCTGTGGTGGAATCGTGTGAAAGAGAGTTTGTCCTCTTTTCTTCTGTGTATTGTATTTTCGTTAATCAGTCTGCATTCTTGCTCTAACTGCAAATTCATGAAACAAAGATCTGAAAGAGAGCCACTCAAATACGGCAGGTACGAAGGGGCGCAGACAGGGCAGAAATATATAGCCTGGCATTCTCCCCCACCGCGCAGTGGCTGGCAGTCTCAAGTGATAAGGGCACCGTTCATGTTTTTAGCCTTAAAGCCAATTCTGGAAATGCTGGAAGTGAGAGATCGACTAGTCCTCCTGGTCCAAATCTTTCTGTTGCAACTTCGAGTTCCTCTCTCTCTTTCATTAAAGGTATAGAGTTTCTTGAAGTTGCACACTTTGTGCTACTGATATATTGAAAACTGTTGTTTTCCTTCATGGATTAATGACAAGTGGACTGGTGTTTGCTCATTAAATTTCACTGTCTAAAATCATTTAGAGAAGGTTTGTGTCATGTGATACAATGGGGGACTCATAAATTGTGTGCTTTAAAATCTGACTTGGGAAGGGCATCCAGTGTGTTTGGTCTTTATTAGTAGAAAGAACAATAAGAATCCTCTGGATGATAGGAGATTGTATATTATAACTGTTTGTGGCAGATATGGTAGAGAATTTCTTTAAAGTACCTGTACAATAGACTATTCTGTTACAAAGTCCACCTGGTTTGTCCAAAGACGGAGTATATGCACAAAAGGAAATGCTCGTTATTTCGTTTATGGTTTCTAAGCCAAGTAAAGCTCTGATTGTCTTCAAATGTGCATAGTTTTATTCACCTTTTTTGTTAGCATCCCTATACATGAGTATCAATTTGGAATATCTCATAAATAGTTGTCTGTAATGGTTCTTGTTAGTGTGAATCACCTTTGATCATTCAACGCATGCAACGTTGAAATCTTGATATTGTTTGGTTCAATGTTTTGAAACCCAGGCCGTCTATTGAACCGAAAAATTAAGTGGGTTACGGGTCGTTGATTCAGCCGTTGTCGAACCAGTGATGCCATATTTATGTCATAAATAATTATTAATATTTTAAAAATAATATTCAATAAAAAATAATATTAATATATTTAATAACCTATCTTTTTTTTTAAAAAAAGAATCATTGTTTTTCTTTGAAACATTAATAGTTCAATAGGATATATAATATAATAAAATAAATTTAAAAACAAACTAATAAAGATCAAATACAAGAAATAATACTGCCCATTTTTAAATCTAACAGAAAATCAGATACACTAAATTATCAAAAATAATCTAACATAAATAGCAAAACTGAATTGAGAAGAGAAATTTGGATTTTATATTTAGAAATAACATAAAATAGTTAAACTTAATAAGAATTTTCCTAATTTAAACAGAAATAATGCACATTTTAAAAAATAATCTATTATTCTTTCAGAAATAACATAAAATAATGGTACTTAAATAGAAATAATACACATTTTAGAAGAGAATTTTATCATATTACACTTTATTATTGACCCACCCAGTTCAATCGACCCAGTACCAAGTCATACGGTTCACCAGTTGTACCACTGGATCGAACGGTTTTCATGAAAAAAAGCAGTTTTTTTGGCTCCTCCGGTTTTTTGGTTTCAACTGGCCCATTTTGTGGCCTGGTTGGCGTTTTGGACAGTCCAACTGTCCGGGCGTGGGTTTCAAAACCTTGGTTTGGTTTCCATCATGTTTCTTACTTTTTGGATCTTTGGGTGGGTGCCGGTGTTAGCAAGTGAATGAACTTGCATCCATGCCTCCCCTTCCGTGGATGAATAATTGGCAGTCACGAGTAAGCAGAAGATAAACTGCTTTTTTCCTTTGGCGCTTGTTGGGTCTAAATGAACTTTTAATATGACAGGAGTGCTACCCAAGTATTTCAGTTCCGAATGGTCAGTAGCTCAGTTCCGTTTGCCTGAAGGATCCCAGTATATTGTGGCTTTTGGTCACCAGAAGAATACAGTGGTAATTCTCGGCTTGGATGGAAGGTTAGTTCTCATAATCCCATCAGGACTGCTTCAATTAGTAGGAGCTTTCCCACGTTCTAGTTCATATGCAGATACCGGCTTCTGTTATATCTTCTCTGGTACCCAGTGTCTGGAAAGTCTGGCCAGTGTACCCTTCCCTCCAAAAGTCACCCAACATGCACACCCCTAAGATCTATCTTCAAATGTCATGTTGCCAGCTGTCTCGCTTATTTAGAAAATAAATTCATTTGTAATTGGGATAATATGCAGTTTTTACCGCTGCAAGTTTGACCCAGCAACCGGCGGGGAGATGACACAATTGGAGTATCACAATTTTCTCAAGCCTGAAGAAGCTTTTTAGATGGGCTGGATAATGTGCATATTTTTGCACCGTATGCTCTGGTCATCTTTTTCCCTACTAATTTGTGGATCCATGATCATGTAAATATCGAGTGTAAAATGTAAATTTAACCAACAGTTTGAAGCTGGGTAACCTATGAGGACCTTAAATTGTGAAAATGAAAAAAAAAAAATGTCAGCTGTACAAATTTTATTTGTTTGGAGATAATCTTTCATCCAGTTCTGTACTTGGTATGGTCTTTATGGTAGTGTGGTATATTTGTGGGGAATCAATCTCTCTGGTAAGAGATATAGATGGGTCCAGTGCTGTTTTGTCATTCTTGAAGGCTGGCAAATAGGGTTTTGCGATGGATGTGTATCGTGTTATGTATTGTGAGAGAGATGGCTGAGTATGTTACAAAATTATCCTGTGGACTACATTGGAGTGCTGGCTTGAAAGTGGTGTAAGTAAATATTTTTTAAGGACAATATTTTCATTTAGTGTTTGAGGGTTATTTAATAGTATGAAATATGTATCTAATCGTTTATTGATATAAGGATCAGTTACCAGAGGAAAAAAGATCATAGTATAGCAACTAGCAACAACCTTGGAAAAGACTCGAATATGACAAGGAGGACCAGAAAGATTGTTCTGTTTAAGAGGGCCCCCAAGATCAAGAATTTTTTAGAATGAGATAAAACAGCATGTAAGGAACAATACAATAACGCCCCTGTACGTTGTTGGAATTCATGTGGATTTATGGATCAGACCACATATGATGATGATATTACATAGTTAATTATTCTACTGTCAACATAGTTGAAAACATACTTGTCAAGCAGTTGTAACACCTCTCAACCTACAAACCAAGGAAGGATTGTACTCCTTAACTTACGAACTACTGACAGTATAATATATAATCCCTTAGTGAACCATTCTGAACCTACAACGCTCCAAAAATTCAACCCTTAACTAATGCAAAGATGTTCACACCCGCACTCAGTCCACCAGCTCCAGTGAACCAAGTGTTCTCATCACACACACGTGTTCCAGCTGTGTTATTTGTGCAAATCAAATTGAAGGATCCGCAGCTCTAGTCGGAGGATTCCTATGATGAGACTACGTACGGCTTCAGTTCAGAGTGTACTCTTCACTTGAGCTGGTGGATTGGCTGGGAGTGCAAACATGTTTCCAATGCGATTGATTCAATATAATAATAGTTTGCTACAAGTTTGTGCTTACAAATCACTTAATCAGTGATGGCAATCAAGGTCCACGGACACCCTGTCTCCTCTCCTCAGCAGTACAGAGAGTTCTTCTCTGCATAGCAGAGATACATCCCGAATACCAATTTTTTTTTAACCAAAACCACCTAGAGGTGGGGGGAGCTTTTCGGAGTCCCCAGTCCTTCTATATTAAAACGCCCAAAATACCAATTTGAGCTTCTAGATATGCCAAATGATCAGCACAAAAAGGAACCCTTTATTTCAATCAATGTAATTCGCGTACTTCACCGCCTCGTACCAGACACATAATTTTTGCAACTTTTTCTCTTAATTTAACAATATGTGTTTGCTGGTGCAGCCATTAGGTCAGGTCCCAGGCCTTTGAAGATGGTGACTTGAAGCTCTTTGGTATAGTATTCTTCCCCTCAAAGACTTGATTAATTTGTATTGGTGTTAGGATTTAACAACTAGTTTTGTGTTCATTTTCTGGCACTTCAGAATCGAGGGCTATAACCAAATACATCTTACATGCATATGCTGACATGGGAACCCCACTGATCAAGTCAGAAGTATGATGCTGCTAGTCAGAAACCCAACTGTGAGATCTTGGTCAAGGCATTTAAGGGCCCGACTACTGATGAAGCTGTTGTGGAGATAATGCAGGGTGAATTAGGGAAGGTTCTTGATGTGTACGAAGCCCAATTGGATACTTGGCCGGAGACGAGTACTCGTTGGCTGATCTTCATCTTCTCCCTATCATCAACAAATTGTTCAAAAAAAGGTTAAGTCTTTGTTCGACGAGGAGCAAATTGATGATCATCAATTTGGAGCAAACTGATCTCTTGGCCTGGCCTGCCTGGCAGAAGGTTCTTGAAAGGAGCAAATTGTGATCATTATCAGGTAATTCATGTGTTCCTTACCCTTTCTTGATCAGTTTTATGATATTTATGCTTTGTTGTTTTGGAGAAATCATGCATCACACTCATTCATCAGGCCTGGTCTCCCCGATGATTGTGGGATATTGATGATCAAATAAAGAGATATTGACAAAGCAAATAAAAAAATAAAAGAGATATTGATGATCATCATGTGATGGATCGCTTTCTTTGAATTGTACACCAGTCGCACGACAAGTATGTTGTACTTGCCAGATTCGACCAAACTCGATTTTTGAACCCACTTGGCGAAAAGGAGACCAGCCTGGTACAAACAGTCCCACAAATATTTTTAACAGTATAACAAGTTTTATCCTCTTGGATCACTTACTATCAATATCTTGAGGATATGTACGGCCTACTGCACACCATGAGGTCGTGTTATTGATCTACGGTGTACATAAAATCGTACAATCCAACTGGCATATATATATATATTGGCTTTCCTACATCAAGTACAATTTTTATTACTCCAGTTCTTACGCTCTTTTATTAAGAGACCTTAAATATTCACTAATTTAAGCATTAGAAAGTCGTTACAGGAACCCACGCTGACCTAGCTCTAACCCTGTGTTCTTTTACAGGCTTATTGCATATATTAGAAAATTATTCAAGACATTCGGAATAACGGAGTCTTTAATATCCAATATAGAACATCAAGATATTTTGCGGTAATTTCTGGGCAAAACAAAAATATTTCTGTAGGGGTTTATTTACTATTAAGGATCACTTATCAGGGAAAACAAACCAAAAATAGGGAGGAAAAAAAACAAAAAAATTAAGAGGTAGGTGGGAAACCTTGGAGAAGACTTGTCTCATATATGATAAAAAGAAGATCTAGATTGTTCTGGTTATGTGGGACCTCACACTTTCTAGTGCACCCAAAAATGTAGGACCCCAGAAAACCTCTTAATAATGCATGAAAAGTTATGTGGGATGTGAGATCAAAAAATTATGGCTGGCTTTCAGAAAATGACTTCAAATCTAATGTGTAATTATGGAGGTCTTAATATTGAATTCAAGATTAATTCAACAATTTCCATTATGAAATAAATTAAAGATCAAAATCAATTCGATATTATTTACGTATAATTTGAGGTATACAGTAATAATTATCTGTCTCCTCAAAAAATAATGTTAAAACTTATTTTCATCCATGATTTTGGGTTTACAGTTATTTTTGTCCTCTTTAAAAATAATCTGTCTGAAAGTGAATTTAGTGGTTGTAGTTGGAATTGTGCATTGTTCATGAAATTTTTGGTCGATGCGTCAAACCTAATTTTGATAAAAGTAACCCAGTGATTATATTTTTATTGATTGATATATACTCAGTTAAAAAATTGTTACTGTAGTACGTAAAAGTTTGATAAAACCCCAAATTTCAAAACCAATTTTTCTACATTTAGTCAATTGTTGTAGCGCTGAAATAATTGAAAAATAATGCAACTTGTCAAGCACTCTCGCAACAACTCTCCACCTACAACGCTCCAAAACTTCAACCCTTCAGCTTATGCGCTCACACATCATTGAAAATATAGTAATCATTGTGTCTCAATTTGCTATTAATAAGTGGGAAATTCTCGTTTAAAAATGAATTTGATAATCAAGTTTGAATCAAGTATATGACAAGTACAATATAATTATCGTGTAATATATGATTAATTTGATTCGATTAAAAAAATCTGATTTTTATAAGAATTTTGACAGATAAGTTCAATTATTGACTCACTCTCCACTACTACTATAAGAAACCCAAGCTGCAAATCATGTTTCCACGACCATCCCAAACCTCTAATTTGTGCTCAGAAATTAGTGGTCATGGCAATCAAGGTCCACGGAAGCCCTCTCTCCCCGGCAGCTCAGAGAGTTCTTCTCGCCCTTGCAGAGAAAGATCTGGAATACGAATTCATTCTTGTGGATTTGAGAAGTGGTGAGCAGAAGAAGGAGCCCTTTATTTCAATCAATGTAATTACCCTACTCTCACAACCTCGTACTCCACACATGATAACCTCTGAGTTTGTGTTGATTTAACATGTGTGTTTGTCGTGCAGCCATTTGGTCAGGTCCCAGGCTTTGAAGATGGCGACTTGAAGCTCTTTGGTATGGTATTCTTCCCAATTCAAATAGACTTGATGAATGAATTCGTGTGGTTTAGGTTTTAACAGCTAATTCTGTGTCCATTAATTTGCTGCAAGTTCAGAATCAAGGGCTATAACCAAATACATCTCACATGCATATGCCGACAAGGGAACCCCACTGATCGACCAAGATCCCAAGAAACAGGCCATCATCGGAGTTTGGTTGGAAGTTGAAGCCCATAGGTTTGATGCTGTTGGTCAGAAGCTCAACTTTGAGTTGTTGATCAAGGGATTTAAGGGCCTGACCACTGATGAAGCTGCTGTGGAGCAACTGCAGGGTGAATTAGGGAAGGTACTTGACGTGTACGAAGGCCGGTTGGGTAAGTCCAAGTACTTGGCCGGAGAGGAGTACACCTTGGCTGATCTTCATCATCTCCCGCTCATCAACAACTTGTTCAAAACAAAGGTTAAGGCTTTGTTCGACGAGCGCCCGCACGTCGGCGCCTGGTGTGCCCATCTCTTGGCCCGCCCGGCCTGGCAGAAGGTTCTTGAAGCCTGCAAATTCTGATCATGCACCTAACTCATATACGTTGGTTTCCCTTTCTTGATCAGTTTTATGCTTTAACTTGGAGGTTTGGAGAAGTCATGTATCACAGTATGAGTTCCCTCATGATTATGGGATATTGATGATCAAATAAAAAGAGATCATATTGAAAAGTTGGTTTTTCCATTACCACACATTGATTCCTTTCATTTTCTAGCACAAGACTTGTTCAAGAAGTGGGCACTGGGCAGTATATATTTATATGCAAGTTGATGGGAAAATATATTAAAATTTATGGGATATAATCGAGTAAATTAAAGAAGAGGGTAACATATACTAAAGAAAATGCAAATTTTGCTTCAAATTGACAATAAAACCCTGGAAGCAGCACAGCAGGCCTGTCAACTACTTGGCTTGAGTGGTAGGTATTGGCTACGCCATAATTTCTTTAATTTCCCAACTACCACTACTGACCGACACCGCCCGCTTCATAAATGCCACCGTTTGTTTGAGTTAGAATAACACAACACAACTAACCCGTAATAAAAATTTAGATTCTTAAAAAAAAATTATTTAATACTAATATTTTAACGAAATTACATAAAAAAAAATTTAAACTATTTTTGGTAGAGTAAAATAAAGAAAATAAATATAGTGCAAAATCTTCCCCCTTTTAAAACTAGTAATGCTAATATATGTTGAAAGATATTGATCCACAAAACGCCACTCATCATGGAAAGAGTTTGAGCCACATCTTTCCACCATATTCACACAACCATTCCTAACAAAAATCCTCCATATCTTTATTTTTTCAATTCATCGTCAGATATGTAAATACTTCCCTAAAATATCATCTCATTTTAAAATGCAAAATTCATTCTCGGTTAAAAAGCAAATTTCTCTACTGTATAGTTGATTGACACTAAATTGTTCATTTCTATTAGTTAGAATTCAGAATAACACATAAATCAATTCTTTTTATATATTCAACCTTTTCGAAAATATTTTTTTATAAAATAATATATCAACGAATTTTACTCGATTTATTCTTGAGTAATACTTCAAATTTGGTTCACTTGATGATGTTTTTTGCGTTTTCTTTCTTGTCATACCTGAATAAAACCCCAAGTACGAATTATTATTGATGCCGAATAATTCTTTATCATGTTATTTTTCAAGATATTATTATTGTTGCTATATTTATTTATAATAATAATAATAAGTGCCCTCCCACCCACCCACGTACACACACTCACTGATCTCTCTCTCTCTCTCTCTTATATACATCAAAGTGGGATTGCTTCTCTTTCTTGAACAATTTTGTTTATAGAGTGATGGGAACAATGAAGCTGCACGGGCACCCTATTTCTCCAGCAGTAAGAAGAGTTGCTGCCTGCCTTGAAGAAAAGGGCCTTCCCTATGAGTTTGTGTTTGTTGATTTATCAACTGGTCAGCAGAAGAAGGAGCCCTTCATCTCACTCAATGTAATTAAATCATCATTTTTTCTTTGTTTAAAACTAGTGTTTGTTTCTTGACAACGTTGTAATGGGTTATTGCAGCCATTTGGACAAGTACCAGCTCTTGAAGATGGAGACTTGAAGCTCTTTGGTAAAAATTCGCCTTCAATCCTTTCCCCTGCATTCCTCATCTTTCTCATTTAATTTCCTTGATCAATGTCTTTGGCAGAATCAAGGGCAATCACTCAGTACATCACGCGCACCTACGCCGATAAGGGTACCCCACTGCTACCAACTGACCCCTTGAAACAGACAATGGTCTCAGTTTGGAGTGAAGTGGAGTCCCATGCATTTGATGCTGCTGCATCAAAATTATCATTTGAGATCCTGATCAAGCCGATTCTGGGGATGAGTACAGATGAAGGTGCTGTGGAAGTGCAGCAGGGGAAACTAGCCCAGGTTCTTGACGTGTACGAGTCCCGTTTGGGTAAATCCAAGTATTTGGGAGGAGAAGATTTTAGCTTGGCGGATTTGCATCATCTCCCAATCATAAACAACTTGCTTGGTACCAAGATTAAAGCCCTGTTTGATGCCAGGCCCCATGTCAGCGCGTGGTGCGCAGATATCTTGGCCCGCCCCGCTTGGCAGAAGGTATTGGCGTCCATGAACATGAAGCTCTCCTCTTGATCCGCCCGTTTTTACGGGTTCTATGTAATCAGTAAGTACCATTTATGGAGTTAATAAGCATCTTGTGCTTCTCCAAATAAAGATATGGATTTTGTGGTGTTGGAAGATCTAAGCTCACGTGGTTTCACCTTTCTTTTTCTGCTTCTTATGATTTCTTTCCTCGATTTTCTAACGGAGGAGAACGGAGATCAATCAAGTGCATTTACCTAATCATCTGTTGAGAAATTTTTTACTCAAATCAAATTTAGTTGAATCAAATCAATCACATCACAAATAAGTGTGATATATTTGCTATGTAATTAATCACTTTCTCCAAATTACACACAATCACATGCCAAATGTATTACACTTATCATCACATAATTGGATCAAGTTCGACCAAACTCAATTTGAATTAAAATTTCCCACAAATCAATGGATTTCTTAAAAATAATTAATATATTTTTACGGACTAATATGTCCTATTTACGTTACCCAAGCTAATATTTTTAATTTTATTTTTATATTTTCTCATATATTTCATTTTAAATATAAAAAAAATAAAATAGTAATTTCTTAGTCACGTTGACATACTATATAATTGTTTTTCATCAAAAAAAGGTAATTGTACCTTACCCTTTATTTTATTTAATAAAAAATATATATGTAGCACATTTATATTAAATGAATACAAAATGTAATATGACACGCAGCAAAAAATTTTAACCCATTCATATACGTTGTAATCATTAACAATTTTAAGAATCAATTTGCAACCAACAATTTATAAACTAGTATTAAATAGACAATTTAAAATCTCTAAAACACCACGACTCCTAATTTTACTACATTTAAACAATACATTTCAAACATGCTCTTACTTCATTCGTCAAAACCAAGAAATAGAAAAATAATATTTGGCAGCGGGTACTTGGGAATTCCAGGACATTTGTTCACCTTTACCCAACCACTATTTTTCCAATATTCTTCCATTAATAACACAAAAGACCATTTCTCAAGGAATTTGAATGACATGGGCACTTATGTAATAGATCCCATGCAAATAATACACATACACCTCCATATAAGAATGACGTGTGCACACATGCAATTCTCCAATAGAATTTCATGCAAAATTAAAGGTACACGATGTCTACTGCTATTAAATTATATCTGAGAAGGCAGAAGGAACCTACTTTTAATTAAATTCATTGATTATCAAACTTGGAAGGCTCCCAGCATACTAGAACAAGAAACATCACTATATATAAATACCTGCTGCATATCTCCCTTCCATCTCATCCTTAACAAGCACTTCATCATTTCAGTTTTTTCACCTTCTCAGCATAAAATGGCAATCAAAGTCCACGGCAGCGCGTTCTCGATTGCAGTAATGAGAGTGTTTGCTTGCCTCAATGAGAAAGGGCTGGAGTATGAGTTTGTTCGGGTTGACATGAGGGCGGGTGAGCACACAAAGGAGCCTTTCCTTTCCCTCAACGTAAGCATGCTTCAACTATGAATGCTATTCTCCAGATCTTTGAATGTTTTCATTAGTGGAAAGCTTTCAACATCTTCTCCTTGGTTAAGATGACTTTGCTTTGCTTTCTGCAGCCGTTTGGTCAAGTCCCAGCCTTTGAAGATGGGGACCTGAAACTCTTTGGTAAGTTTTCAAATTTGCAATTACATCATGAGCTATCGGATCACATAAGGTCTCCGTGAATGTATTGGGTCATGTAAGAGAAATCTTCATTCAACAATGTCTTTGGCGTTTTAATGATTTGCAATGCAGAATCGAGGGCAGTCAATCAATACATTGCACATGCTTATGCGGACAAGGGAAACCCATTGATATGCCAGGATCCAAGAAAGATGGCCATTGTATCTTTGTGGATGGAGGTGGAAGCCCAGAAGTATGATGCTCCAGCTGCAAAGTTAACCAGGGAACTCATCATTAAGCCATTACTGGGGATGTCAACAGATGATGCGATTGTTGAAGAGCAAGAAGTTCAGCTGGCTAAGGTTCTCGATGTGTACGAAGCTCGATTGGCACAGTCCAAGTATTTGGGTGGTGACAGCTTCAGTCTCGCAGATCTCCATCACCTCCCCACAATGAACTATTTGATTGGAACACGCGTTAAAGCAGTTTTTGACGCACATCCTCATGTGAGTTCTTGGTGTGCGGATATCTTGGCAAGGCCAGCTTGGCAAAAGGTTGTTGCCATGAAAAACAACCAGCGACTTTAAAGAGTCTTCACGGATAGCACAATAGCAGCTTGTTTCACTGCTCAGTGTTTTTCCTGTAATTTCCTGTTTCACATCTTAAATCAGAAAGGCATATAAAGGGTCTGTCAACCAGTCATAGAACTAATTGTCAGCTTGCTGTCTTTCTAAAATAAAGTTCTACCTTTGTTGTTGCATTTCTATGGAAAATAAGAAATACACCCAACGTTGAGATTCAGATGTAGAATGGCTTGTTTTTTTCAGCATATTACATCCAGTTCTTAGATTTTCTAATGGAGAATCGAATTTCACGGAGGAAACAAAAATGACTGCTATGGCGGAAATAAAAGTACTAAAGCAAGAGCTACAGTAAGAGAGGTGATAATTTTGAAGGTGACTTGACTAATTTTATGTAATATTTCTGATTTAAAGCATTCCCCTTAAGATATGGAAACCGGTTACAGAGTCGACATCAAACCGAAAAGTAAAGAAAATGGAGAATGCTAATACCTGCAAAAACCAGAGAAGCTAAACACAGACATCCATGAACAACATGTTGTTTCTTTGTCCGAATGTCAAGTGCAAGCAAACACTTCAGATTACCAATTCAAGGCAGCATTCCTGATTCTCGAGTTCGACTGCCCTGCTACCAATATCCTTCTTAAGTCCTCTCCCTTTCATCAACTTTCGGACTTTCTCCACATCAATCCATCTTCCCATTTCTGCATACAAGTTAGACAATACAACATAGTATGCAGGATTTTGTGGCTCCAACTCCACAAGTTTCCAGGCAGCAGTTTCACTTAATTCAGAGTTTGCTTGAGCTCTAGAACCTGCAAGCAGAGCCCCCTAAATACTCACAGTAGGCTGAAAAGGCATATATGTGATCAACCTGAGCGCCTCATCCAAAGACTTAGAACGTGCTAAAAGATCGACCAGGCAGCCATAGTGCTTCACACTAGGTGAAAATCCATACTTCCCATCAGCCAAGAAAGAAAATAACGTCGCCCCATATGCACAAGACCGGAATGCACACAAGCACAAAGCACTGTAATCAAAGTCACCTCATCAGGTTGGAACCCTTCCTCTTCCATCCTGAAAAACCACCTAACAGCTTCCTTTCCATTCTTAGATAGAGCTAGACCTTTAATTATGGCATTCCACGTAAAAACATTCTTCTCACTCATTTCCTTGAAAATACGCAGGCCTTCCTCAATCTGTCCACACTTCCCGTACATAATCAATCAAGGAGGTACCCAAAATCACATCCAACTCCCACCCACTCCTTTTCACATGCTCATGGATCCCCACACCAATATCCAATGCCCCATAACCCGCGCAAGCAGCCAAAGCATTCACTGCGGTCACCTGATTACGCATTACGCCTTCGCTTCTCATCCTCTCAAGTGCAATCAACGCATCATCAAACCTCCCAGCCTCATTAAACCCCGAGATCACAACAGTCCATGATACAACATCTCTCAGAAGCATTTCATCAAATAGCTTCCCACACAATGCCATATTCCCAGTTGCAGCGTACAAATTCAGCAAAGAATTTCCAACATAAACATCATTCGTGAAACCCAATTTAGTTACCTGGGCATGCACCGACGTGCCCTCTTTCATAAATCTCAGGTCCGCCAAAGCTTTCAGAACAAAAGGAAAGCTATAATTATTCACAGAAATAGAATTTCTATGCATGTGAGAATAAATTACTGGAGATTTCTGAGGAGCACTGGAATGAGAAAAGGCTTTGAGAAGAGTTTTGCAAACGAGAGTGTTGGGGGGATTGTGCGGTTGTTTATGTAAAGGGGGAAGGCTGCGGAGGTAAGGAGGTTCAAGGAATGGCAAGCGGTGATAAACCGGTGGGCGACGGTGGTGTCAGAGCGGAGGTTCTGGATCAGTAGCTGCGCTAGAATTTGCTGGAGGTGGGATGGAGTTTGGCAGCGAGTGGTTAAGAGGTGGAGGATTCTTGCAGCGGCGGTGGTCAGATTTTTCCGGGTGCTTATTCGTAGATTGTGGACTGTTCAATGACAACAACGGTTTCTCTCAGGCGAACGAGCATTGATACAATGGATCAAAAAAGAAATTAAGAAAAGCGAAAAATGCGCATCCGGGGAATCGAATCCCGGTCAGTACCGTGGGAGGGTACTATGATACCACTACACCAGATGCGCTAGTGTTTGCTCTTAAAATTTGGTTATCAATTGGGAAAAATTCTTACTCAAATCAAATTTAGTTCAATTAAATTAATTACAGAACAAACAAATATAATATATTTATTATGAGATTATTTTTTTTTTCAAATTACACACAATTACATGTCAAATATATGACACTTATCACATAATTGATTCAAATTCGACTAAACCCAATTTGAGTTAGAATTTCCAATAAATCAAAGGATTTCTTTAAAAATAATTAAAATATTTTTACGGACTTATATGTCCTATTTACATTACCCAAGCTAATATTTTTTAATTTTCTCAAACACTTCTTTTTAAATATAAAAAAAAAGTAAAATAGTAATTTCTACGTGACAGACTACATAATTCTTTTCCATCAAAAAATGTAATTGTACTTTACCCTTTATTTTATTTAAAATATTTATATATATAGCACATGTATATTAAATGAATACAAAATGTAATATGACACACAACAAAAAAATTAACCCATTCGTATAGGTCGTAATTATTAACAATTTTGACAATTAATTTGCAACCAATAATTTATATTTAACAACTATTAAGAATATATTATTAAACTAGTACTAAATAGACAATATAAAATTATAAATTTTCTAAAATACCATGACTCCTAATTTTACTACATTTAAACAATACATTTCAAACATGCTCTTACTTCATTTGTCAAAACCAAGAAACAGAAAAATCAAATTTGGCATCGGGTACTTGGGAAATCCAGGACATTTATTAACCTTTACCCCACCACTTATTTTTCCATTAATCCGAGAAAAGACCATTTCTCAAAAAATTTGAATGACCTGTGCACTTATGTAATAGATCCCATGCAAATAATACACACACACCCATATAAGAATGACGTGTGCGCACATGTAATTCTCCAATAAACTCTAATGCAAATGAAAGGTACATGATGTTTACTGCTATTAAATTACATCTGAGAAGGCAGAAGGAACCTACTTTTAATTAAATTCATTAATTATTAAACATGGAGGCTCCCAGCATACTAGAACAAGAAACATCAATATATATAAATACCGCTGCATATCTCCCTTCCATCTCATCCTAAAACAAGCACTTCATCATTTCAGTTTCTTCACCTTCTCAGCGTAAAATGGCAATCAAGGTCCACGGCAACGCGATCTCGACTGCGGTAATGAGAGTGTTTGCATGCCTCAATGAGAAAGGGCTGGAGTACGAGTTTGTTCCGGTTGACATGAGGGCCGGTGAGCACAAAAAGGAGCCTTTCCTTTCCCTCAATGTAAGCATGCTTCAACTATGAATGCTATTCTCCAGATCTTTGAATGTTTTTATTAGTGGAAAGCTTTCAAAATCTTCTCCTTGGTTAAGATGACTTTGGTTGGTTTCTGCAGCCGTTTGGTCAAGTCCCAGCCTTTGAAGATGGGGACCTGAAACTCTTTGGTAAGTTTTCAAATTTTCAATTACATCATGAGCTATCGGATCACATAAGGTCTCGTGAATGTATTGGGTCATGTAAGAGAAATCTTCATTCAACAATGTCTTTGACGTTTTAATGATTTGCAATGCAGAATCGAGGGCAGTCAATCAATACATTGCACATGCTTATGCGGACAAGGGAAACCCGTTGATATGCCAGGATCCAAAAAAGATGGCCATTGTATCTTTGTGGATGGAGGTGGAAGCCCAGAAGTACGATGTTCCCGCTGCAAAGTTAGTCCGGGAATTCATCATTAAGCCATTACTGGGGATGTCAACAGATGATGCCATTGTTGAAGAGCAAGAAGTTCAGCTGGCTAAGGTTCTTGATGTGTATGAAGCTCGATTGGCACAGTCCAAGTACTTGGGTGGTGACAGCTTCAGTCTCGCAGATCTCCATCACCTCCCCACAATGAACTATTTGATGGGAACACGCATTAAAGCTGTGTTTGATGCGCGTCCTCATGTGAGTTCTTGGTGTGCGGATATCATGGGAAGGCCAGCTTGGCAAAAGGTTGTTGCTATGAAAAACAACCAGTGAGCTTAAAGAGTCTTGAGGGATACCACGATAGCATCTTGTTTCACTGCTCAGTGTTTTTCTTGTAATTTCTTGTTTCACATGTTAAACCAGAGAGGCATAGAAAGGGTCTGTCAACCAGTCATAGAACTAATTGTCAGCTTGCTGTCTTTCTAAAATAAAGTTCTACCTTCGTTGTTGCATTTCTTTGGAAAATAGAGAAATACACTCAATGTTGAGATTCAGATGTAGAATGGCTTGTTTTCTTCAGAATATCACATCACTACAGTTCTTAGATTTTCTAATGGAGAATCGAACTTCACGTAGGAAACAAAAATGACTTCTATGTCGGAAATAAAAGTACTAAAGTAAGGGCTACAGTAAGATAGAGGTGATAATTTTGAAGGTGACTTGACGATATTTTTTTGTTTTCAAATCAGTTGACGATATTTTTTTGTTTTCTTCGTGTCATACCTGAATAAAACCCGAATTATTAATTATTATTGATGTTGAATAATTTTATTTATAATAATAATAATAATAATAATAATAATAATAATAATAATAATAATAACCACAACAACAACAATAAATGCCCTCCCACCCACCCACCCACATACACACATTGTGACACGCACAAACACACCTGATCTCTCTCTCTCTGTATATATATCAAAGTTGGGATAGCTTCTCTTTCTTTTACAATTTGTTTATAGAATGATGGGAACAATGAAGCTGCACGAGCACCCAATTTCTCCAGCAGTAAGAAGAGTTGCTCCTGCCATGAAGAAAAGGGCCTTCCCTATGAGTTTGTGTTTGTTGATTTATCAACTGCTCAGCAGAAGAAGGAGCCCTTCATCTCACTCAATGTAATTAAATCATCATTTTTTCTTTGTTTAAAACTAGTGTTTGTTTCTTGACAACGTTGTAATGGGTTATTGCAGCCATTTGGACAAGTACCAGCTCTTGAAGATGGAGACTTGAAGCTCTTTGGTAAAAATTTGCCTTCAATCCTTTCCCCTGCATTCCTCATCTTTCTCATTTTATTTCCTTGATCAATGTCTTTGGCAGAATCAATGGCAATCACTCAGTACATCGCACGCACCTACGCCGATAAGGGTACCCCACTGCTACCAACCGACCCCTTGAAACAGACACTGGTCTCAGTTTGGAGTGAAGTGGAGTCCCATGCATTTGATGCTGCTGCATCAAAACTATCATTTGAGATCCTGATCAAGCCGATTCTGGGGATGAGTACAGATGAAGGTGCTGTGGAAGTGCAGCAGGAGAAACTAGCCCAGGTTCTTGACGCGTACGAGTCCCGTTTGGGTAAATCCAAGTATTTGGGAGGAGAAGATTTTAGCTTGGCGGATTTGCATCATCTCCTAATCATAAACAACTTGCTTGGTACCAAGATTAAAGCCCTGTTTGATGCCAGGCCCCATGTCAGCGCGTTGTGCGCAGATATCTTGGCCCGCCCCGCTTGGCAGAAGGTTTTGGCGTCCATGAACATGAAGCTCTCCTCCTCTTGATCCGCGCGTTTTTACGGGTTCCCCGTAATCAGTAACATTTATGGAGTTAATAAGCATCTTGTGCTTCTCCAAATAAAGAAATGGATTTTGTGGGGTTGGAAGATCTAATCTCACGTGGTTTCACCTTTCTTTTTGTGCTTCTTATGATTTCTTTCCTCGATTTACCTAATCATTTATGGACCGATTGAATTTTTTTTTATTTAAATCAAATTTAGTTGAATCAAACCAATCACATCACAAACAAGTATAATATATTTGCTATGTGATTGATTCGTTTTATCTAAATTACACACAATCACATGCCAAATGTATTACACTTATCACATAATTGGTTCAAGTTCGACCAAACCCAATTTGAATTAAAATTTCCCACAAATCAATGGATTTCTTTAAAAATAATTAAAATATTTTTACAGAATAATATGTCCTATTTACGTTACCCAAGCTAATATTTTTAATTTTATTTTTATATTTTCTCATATATTTCATTTTAAATATAAAAAAAGGAAAATAGTAATTTCTTAGTCACGTTGACAGACTACATAATTCTTTTTCATTAAAAAAAGGTAATTGTACCTTATCCTTTATTTTATTTAATAATATATATATAGCACATTTATATCAAATGAATACAAAATGCAATATGACACGCAGCAAAAATTTAACCCATTAATATAGGTTGTAATTATTAACAATTTTAAGAATTAATTTGCAACCAACAATTTATATTTAAACTAAGTATTAAATAGACAATTTAAAATTTCTAAAATACCACGACTCCTAATTTTACTACATTTAAACAATACATTTCAAACATGCTCTTACTTCATTTGTCAAAACCAAGAAATAGAAAAATCAAATTTGGCATCGGGTACTTGGGAAATCGAGGACATTTATTAACCTTCACCCCACCACTTATTTTTCCAATATTCTTCCATAAATCCCAGAAAAGACCATTTCACAAGGAATTTGAATGACATGGGCACTTATGTAATAGATCCCATGCAAATAATACACATACACCTCCATATAAGAATGACGTGTGCACACATGTAATTCTCCAATAGAATCTCATGCAAAATTAAAGGTACACGATGTCTACTGCTATTAAATTATATCTGAGAAGGCAGAAGGAACCTACTTTTAATTAAATTCATTGATTATCAAACTTGGAGGCTCCAGTGCAGTCCAGCATACTCGAACAAGAACATCAATATCTATAAATACCTGCTGCATATCTCCCTTCCATCTCATCCTTAACAAGCACTTCATCATTTCAGTTTCTTCACCTTCTCAGCATAAAATGGCAATCAAGGTCCACGGCAGCGCATTCTCGACTGCAGCAATGAGAGTGTTTGCTTGCCTCAATGAGAAAGGGCTGGAGTATGAGTTTGTTCCAGTTGACATGAGGGCTGGTGAGCACAAAAAGGAGCCTTTCCTTTCCCTCAATGTAAGCATGCTTCAACTATGAATGCTATTCTCCAGATCTTTGAATGTTGTAACTAGTGGAAAGCTCTCAACATCTTCTCCTTGGTTAAGATGACTTTGCTTTGCTTTGCTTTCTGCAGCCGTTTGGTCAAGTCCCAGCCTTTGAAGATGGGGACCTGAAACTCTTTGGTATGTTTTCAAATTTGCAATTACATCATGAGCAATCGGATCACATAAGGTCTCCGTGAATGTATTGGGTCATGTAAGAGAAATCTCCATTCAACAATGTCTTTGACGTTTCAATTATTTGCAATGCAGAATCGAGGGCCGTCAATCAATACATTGCACATGCTTATGCGGATAAGGGAAACCCGTTGATATGCCAGGATCCAAGAAAGATGGCGATTGTATCTTTGTGGATGGAGGTGGAAGCTCAGAAGTATGATGCTTCAGCTGCAAAGTTAACCTGGGAACTCATCATTAAGCCATTACTGGGGATGTCAACAGATGATGCCATTGTTGAAGAGCAAGAAGTTCAGCTGGCTAAGGTTCTTGATGTGTATGAAGCTCGATTGGCACAGTCCAAGTATTTGGGTGGTGACAACTTCAGTCTCGCGGATCTCCATCACCTCCCCACAATGAACTATTTGATGGGAACACGTGTTAAAGAAACTTTTGATGCACGTCCTCATGTGAGTTCTTGGTGTGCGGATATCTTGGCAAGGCCAGCTTGGCAAAAGGTTGTTGCCATGAAAAATAACCAGTGAGCTTAAAAAGTCTTCAAGGATACCACAATAGCAGCTTGTTTCACTGCTCAGTGTTTTTCTTGTAATTTCCTGTTTCACATCTTAAATCAGAAAGGCATATAAAGGGTCTGTCAACAAGTCATAGAACTAATTGCCAGCTTGCTGTCTTTCTAAAATAATGTTCTACCTTTGTTGTTGCATTTCTATGGAAAATAGAGAAATACACACAATGTTGAGATTCAGATGTAGAATGGCTTGTTTTTTTCAGCATATTACATCGGTGCAGTTCTTAGATTTTCTAATGGAGAATCGAACTTCACGGAGGAAACAAAAATGACTTCTACGGCGGAAATAAAAGTACTAAAGTAAGGGCTACAGTAAGAGAGAGGTGATAACTTTGAAGGTGACTTGACTAATTTTATGTAATATTTCTGATTTAAAGCATTCCCCTTCAGATATGGAAACCAGTTACAGAGTCGACATCAAACAGAAAAGTAAAGAAAATGGAGAATGCTAATAGTTTGATGCTGTTAATACCTGCACAAACCAGAGAGGCTAAACACAGACATCCATGAACAAGATGTTGTTTCTTTGTCCAAATGTCAAGTTCAAGCAAATACTTCAGATTACCAATTCAAGGAAACATTCCTGATTCTTGAGTCCGACTGCGCTGCTACCCATATCTTTCTTAAGTCCTCTCTCTTTCATCAACTTTCGGACTTTCTCCACATCACTCCATCTTCCCATTTCTGCATACAAGTTAGACAATACAACATAGTACGCAGGATTCTGTGGCTCCAACTCCACAAGTTTCCAGGCAGCAGTTTCACTTAATTCAGAGTTTGCTTGAGCTCTAGAGCCTGCAAGCAGAGCCCCCCAAATACTCACAGTAGGCTGAAAAGGCATATCTGTGATCAACCTGAGCGCCTCATCCAAACACTTAGAACGTGCTAAAAGATCGACCATGCAGCCATAGTGCTTCACACTAGGTGAAATTCCATACTTCCCATCAGCCAAGAAAGAAAATATCCGTCGCCCCATATGCACAAGACCGGAATGCACACAAGCACAAAGCACTGTAATCAAAGTCACCTCATCAGGTTGGAACCCTTCCTCTTCCATCCTGAAAAACCACCTAACAGCTTCCTTTCCATTCTTAGATAGAGCTAGACCTTTAATTATCGCATTCCACGTAAAAACATTCTTCTCACTCATTTCCTTGAAAATACGCAGGCCTTCCTCAATCTGTCCACACTTCCCGTACATATCAATCAAGGAGGTACCCAAAATCACATCCAACTCCCACCCACTCCTTTTCACATGCTCATGGATCCCCACACCAATATCCAATGCCCCAAAACCCGCGCAAGCAGCCAAAGCATTCACTGCGGTCACCTGATTAGGCATTACGCCTTCGCTTCTCATCCTCTCAAGTGCAATCAACGCATCATCAAACCTCCCAGCCTCATTAAACCCCGAGATCACAACAGTCCATGATACAACATCTCTCAGAGGCATTTCATCAAACAGCTGCCCACACAATGCCATATTCCCAGTTGCAGCGTACAAATTCAGCAAAGAATTTCCAACATAAACATCATTCGTGAAACCCAATTTAGTTACCTGGGCATGCACCGACCTGCCCTCTTTCATCAACCTCAGGTCCGCCAAAGCTTTCAGAACAAAAGGAAAACTATAATTATTCACAGAAATAGAATTCCTATGCATGTGAGAATAAATTACTGGCGATTTCTGAGGAGCACTGGAATGAGAAAAGGCTTTGAGAAGATTGTTGCAAACGAAAGTGTTGGGGGTTGTGCGGTTGTTTATGTAAAGGGGGAAGGCTGCGGAGGTAAGGAGGTTCAAGGAATGGCAAGCGGTGATAAAGCGGTGGGCGACGGTCGTGTCAGAGCGGAGGTTCTGGATCAGAAGCTGCGCTAGAATTTGCTGGAGGTGGGATGGAGTTTGGCAGCGAGTGGTTAAGAGGTGGAGGATTCTTGCAGCGGCGGTGTTCAGATTCTTCCGGGTGCTCATTCGTAGATTGTGGACTGTTCAATGACAACAATGGCTTCTCACAGGCGAACGAGCATTGATACATTGGATCAAAAAAGAAATTAAGAAAGCGAAAAATGCGCATCCGGGGAATCGAACCCCGGTCAGTACCGTGGGAGGGTACTATGATACCACTACACCAGATGCGCTTGTGTTGCTCTGGGAATCTGGATTCATATTTGACCAAGAGCAATTTATGATATTAGCGTTCTTAATCTAAATTACAAGATTTACTAATTATTTAATTATAAAAACACTTTGTATATATAGCTATCCACGAGTCTTGTGGCTCACCTCAGACTAGTTCCCACTAATAAGTAGCTTCGGCTTTCTTTCTTTAAAATAAATTTTACTTGAGAGCTAACCTTTTATTTTAACAATGAGAGAGAATAATATCAACTTTAAAATAATTGTTTACATTCACATCATTTATTAGCAAAGACTATTACTGAGAGGCCCTGTGAACAAATATGTGGTTTAGCAGTTGGAGTTATTCTAATTCAGTTTAGATTGGGCCACTGGGCTGGGTCCAATTCAGTTAGTCCAATATGTACAATTCGATAAGTCCAGATGGTTAATTGGGCATTTTGGTACCATAGGCCCAAATGTTTCCTTCATTTCGGCCCAAACCATCTCTTCTTTCGAGCTGCCAGTAGCTGAGAACATCTCTTTAAACGCCAAAATCACGCTCTCCTCGTTATTCTCCGGCGGATCAAATCGGAATTCAATTTTTCGGCTTTGTGATTTAGCATGAGGATTATTGGATTGACAGGAGGAATTGGTTCGGGCAAGAGCACAGTCTCCAATCTGTTTAAAGCTCATGGTATTCCCGTAGTTGATGCTGACGTCGTTGCTCGCGTATGCCCTACTTTTTTCCACTTCTTAGGTCTTGATTGAACCAGATTCTGAGATCCTTAGTTTACTCTATGTTGTCTCACGTAGTTATGGGTTTTGTGGAGTTGTAGAGTGTTCTGAAGAAAGGCACTGGTGGTTGGAGAAAAGTGGTGGGTGCATTTGGGGACGACATTTTGCTGCCTAATGGAGAAGTTGATCGACCGAAGTTGGGGCAGGTCGTATTTAACGATCCTGATAAGCGCCAGCTGCTTAATAGGTACTGCTATTTTTAAGTGAGATGCATCGTTTATTCGGATCAAAATGTTTGGATTTTGATTGCCATTTTGATAAATTTCTTTATAAATAGAATTAGGGGCATAATGTTTTCTCATTCTTAGAATTCAAATTACCATTGATCCCACTGTTTCCTGAGATTCATCACAATGACAATTTTACATGAATGCAATAATTGTGCAACAGGCACTCTAACTGGAGTTTCTCTTGGTAAATGTTGTAAGAAGTGCAAGAGATATTGAATTATCATGCTTCTAGTTCCTATGCAAAGTCCAATGGAGTGGGACAATGGATTTTCATTGTGGAACATCTTCTTATCCTGATTCTGTTTAGGATGCAGTTAGGATAGTTAAATGTATAGAATAGAGACGAGGGTTGAAGATAGTCGTTCTGGTGTTTCTACCATGTGAACCTATCTTCTCGTATTAATGTCACTTAAATATGGAAAAATATATTTTCCACGTGTAATGTCATTTAAAAGCTACCCTTGCATATTGACTGTAAATTCCATATCATGTACGCAAGGCTTTAAACGTTTAGTTAATTTGTTTTCAATTTGTAAAGAGATGTGAACTCCAAAGACATGCCTTTGTCCTGTCTTCCTAGTGGTCACTGTGGTACGCTTAGAGTTGTATTCTGCTTGGTTGAAGACAAAGTAGCTTTGCATTGAGAAATCTAAGCTTGTCGATTTAATGGTTTAGAATTACAACTAAGTATGGTGGCTTTATGATTGGTTTTGTCAAAGTCCTTTGCGTATATTTAACTATAATTCAACTTAACGCAATATGTAGTTGTAGTATTTATTTTGTTTTATGTTATAGAAACATCATCAGACTATGATACCAAACAAATTGTATCTCTCTCTCTCGTCCCTGACTCCCTATATAGCTTTTCGGTAACTTGGATGCTTGAAAAAGAAACCTCTGTGAGCCTTTTCTTATTCCTGGAAGCTTGGTAGATTAAATATCTTGTGGCTTGTCTTTTATTCTTCCCCAGGACTAACTGCAAGAATCACTATCACTTATTATATAAAGTAAAACAAGATAGAAATAAAGTTTAGCACGCTCTTCGTTCTTTTTCTGTTTTATTAAGAAATTCTTTTGGTAGTAATGGGTATTAGAATACTTTGATATGTGCCTGATATTTGAGTTTTATAAATTAATCTTTTTGCAGGTTGCTGGCCCCCTATATTTCATCTGGGATTTTCCTGGAAGTGTTCAAGCTGTGGATGAAGGGCTATAAAATTATTGTTCTTGATGTTCCTCTGTTGTTTGAGGCCAAGATGGATAAGTGGACTAAGCCCATTATTGTGGTATGGGTTGATCCTGACACTCAGCTTCAGCGTCTCATGGAAAGAGATGGAACAACAGCCGAAGACGCAAAGAGTAGGATCAATGCTCAGATGCCTCTGGATTTGAAAAGGACTAAAGCCGATATTGTGATTGATAACTCAGGATCATTAGAAGATTTGAAAGAACACTTCAGAGAGGTACTAGTCCATGTGCGAAAACCGTTGACGTGGACTGAGTTTGGGCTTTCTAGAGATGGGGCTCTTGTGGCTTTTGTTTCTATTCTTTTTGGTGTCATTGTATGCCGGAAAGCTTTGTGATTGACATGATCTCAGCCATGGTGATAAGTTTATAAACTTTTGATGGTTAAATTGGCTGTCAGATAATTCTTATGTGCTAATGATTTTCTCATGGACAGCATTATCTAATATGTGAACTGTACAAATGCTAAATATGTATGTGCTTACATGTAGTGACTTCATCGATCTGAGTTTTATGGACCTTTAAGTTTCATAAATAATTGTTATTTCTTGCTGGTATGAGTGATCAAGTAAGTTGTTGAGTACTTGCACTTTTTTTGGATATTGGAGATGGCATTTTCTTTTACTCAAGGTAGAGACTAATTTCCACCGCCAGCTTTCAATTATATTCTTTGAGATGACAACCTGTGATGTGAAACAGAAGCTAGGATTGAAACTGGAAGCTCATTTCCGGTCATCATCAGCATGAGCAGTTGAGGGCTAAATGTTGTCAGACATCATTCTCAGCTTCAAAGTTGCCTCTTTCAAATAGCTTAGTGAAACTTATGAGGTTCTGATGGAGGCTTCATTTGTGGGATTGATGAATGTTTTGGAAAATTTGAAGGAAATGTCATCTTTTTATTAATTTTTCTGGCTTGATATTGTTCTGTCAGAAGGGACCTGTTTTTCCATGTATA
Organism: Sesamum indicum; assembly: GCF_000512975.1. NCBI lineage: Eukaryota > Viridiplantae > Streptophyta > Magnoliopsida > Lamiales > Pedaliaceae > Sesamum > Sesamum indicum. The sequence continues at coordinate 953,947 of NC_026150.1, forward strand.
TTGTTCTCTTTCAGCATTCTGTCCATGACATCCAAAATACTTGCATAACAAACAAGCATTTCCTTTATTTATAGCTTATCTTTTGCTTCCCCGCTTTGCTTCAACCTTTTGATGTGATCCTTCTCTTTAACTTTTGAGATACTCTTCTGCATGGTATACTTGTTCTAGTGAATTATTCAAAACCGTATCCAACTGGTCTTCAAAAGAAGGCACTTGTGCTACTGTGCACCATGAGCGATCTTTCCTGATTCTGGTTTATTGATTTGTATGTGGAATTGCTGCAATTTCTAACATTTGTTAAGCAGATACTTACTGACATCAGGATCATTTGAGATGAGGGGTTTGAGATTTCGTTTTCCTTCTACCTGCATCAGTTTATTTCTTCTACATAAGATTAATCTATACAAGTTCTTAGTGAAAGTTGGCAAGTATGCATGTATATTTACTTTTTATCACTTGAATTAAAAGTAGTGACTGTTCAGAATTTGGTCATCTTCTTTATCAAAAACAAGTCTGTGAAAAGGGCTGGGACCATTTTTATGTGGCATTTCCTATTTCTTCACAGAAAAATAATTACTCCAGTGTGAGTGACTGAGGGGAAGGAAGGATTGAACTTCTGTACTTGGCCTATTGTTGAGTTCAAATTGCTTTCATGATATGTCGAGTCCATATTGGCCCTTCACTTGTGCTTCTGATGTGGTTTTCACAGTCAAGGGGCTGATCAGTCTTTTACCCTTCTTGCGGGCTTTATTTCTTGATACTAGATTGCCCATTTTGTCACTCTCTTTCACTGAAGCAAGAACTAGACCAGGAGAGCTCTCCCTATTCTTTCCTTTTCACTCTGGGCTGGGACCATTTTTATGTGGCATTTCCTATTTCTTCACAGAAAAATAATTACTCCAGTGTGAGTGACTGAGGGGAAGGAAGGATTGAACTTCTGTACTTGGCCTATTGTTGAGTTCAAATTGCTTTCATGATATGTCGAGTCCATATTGGCCCTTCACTTGTGCTTCTGATGTGGTTTTCACAGTCAAGGGGCTGATCAGTCTTTTACCCTTCTTGCGGGCTTTATTTCTTGATACTAGATTGCCCATTTTGTCACTCTCTTTCACTGAAGCAAGAACTAGACCAGGAGAGCTCTCCCTATTCTTTCCTTTTCACTCTGATAAACCAGCTCTCTTTTCCCCCTTACACACACACTGATGGATAATGAAGCAGCTGGTGGTGACAATTCCGAACCCCTCAAGTACAAGGTAATTGTTCAAACTTTTTATGCATATATAATCATTTCTTTTATTATTAACTCACTAAACCATAGATTCTTTGTATACTCCTATGCAGACATGGGCCTTGAGAGTTTCTATCCACTGTGGAGGCTGCAAGAAGAAAGTAAAGAAAGTCCTTCAAAGTATTGAAGGTAACCTAATAGTACATACTAACTTTGTGTCATTGTGTGTGTATGGATAATTAGCATGCAGTATTTCTTTGAAAACCCTATATGGTGAATTTTGTGCTTGTTGCCTTTTCTATTTTGCTTAGGCTTATCCTTGAGTTTCTAAATCTCTATATGCAACAGGGGTTTATAAGATAGAGATAGACTCAAAACAACACAAAGTTATAGTCACGGCGAATTTGGAAGCTGAAACCTTGATCAAGAAGCTGTTAAGGTCGGGGAAACACGCCGAGCTTTGGACAGAAAATTCTGAGTCAAAAAAAAATCCGAAGCAAAAAGACTCAAAAGATGATGAAAGTGCTACTGATATTGATCAGAAGAAAACTGAGGAATCTGAAAATCCACCAAAGGATAATGGCACGGGAAAGGAAAACCAAAAGGAAGGCGAGGGCACTTCCGGTGATGATCACACAGAGGAACAGGGCGGAACAGCAGCGGTTGCTGCTCAGAGTGGTGGTGGAGGGGGCAGTGCAGGTAAAAAGAAGAAGAAGAAAAAGAAAAAAGGAAATGCAGGATCAACAAATGGTGCTGGTGTCCCTACAGCTGCAAGCAATGGATCTCCTCCAGCCACCGGAATCACAGCCTCACCTGTTGATCAAATGAATCTGAACCCTCCACGTCAACACATCTTCTCTTATCCACAGTTTTACTACCCTGCTCCAGAATATGGGATGAGTTACAATACGACACCACCTACTGCAAGTATTTCTACTTCATATTATAACTTGCCCATGCATTCATATACATACTTGCTCCCATACTCTTACCCGCCACCTCCACCATCCGATCCAATCCGAGATGGTAGTCGATATGATGATTACTATGGTGGTGATGAAAGTGGTTGCTCAATCATGTGAAACAATCATTAGTATACCAACACGTGCCTTTTGGGTGGGGGGTGGGGATATTATTTAAGAGATTATGGTAATATAGTGTAACAATCAGTCGTTTTTCTATGTCCTATTGAAACTTTAGGTATCAGTACATTCATGAGGTTGAGGATGATAGCTATGTTATTTGTGATATAGAGTAATTATAAAAGAGTTGGTGTTGGAGTCTTGTAGTATTCAACAATTAGTCTCAACTTATTAGGTGCATTGATTTCTTTGCCACGTGATGTTGTTGACCAGTCGACATGATTAAATCCCAAAGCATATGGTTAGCAGCTCAGTCAAGTAAGTATTTTATAATTTTACGGAACTACTTAATCAGTATTAAGACTTAGAAGTTCAATAATCGTAACTGTCAATAAGGTATGCATTTAGTTAGTCAAAAGTGCTCATAGCGTAGCAAAATAAGCATTTGTCTTGCAAGAGGAGGAAATGTGTCTGCATTTACTGTTGATTGTATGTGATTTGAACACAGTTTCCATGTGGTTTGTTCATTGTCTTGGATTTCATCAAAATGTGCCCACAAACCATTGAGCTTTTGTTATGCTATATGCTTGTAGACCTAAAAACCTTCTTTTCTCTTCCCTCTCTTGTATATAAACAAGTTTTTTTGTTCATAAAGCTCAATCACATGACAGAGTAAATGACAAAGGATGGAAATGATGAGATTTTCTCTTTGGGAAAGTGAAAGTGAACTCTTTCATTGGTTGATGCCTTTTATCTTTTAATGTCTTCAGCTTTAATGGTTAAGTATGTAGGTGGGGACATCCAACTTTAGGTTGAAAGGAAGTTTGTGTGATCAATTGAAACATTCTGCTTTCAATCTTGAATGGAATGTGCTCAATAATGGACCCATCCATATACATGTACTCATAAGCAATAGTGGTTTGTGTTGAGATCTTGAGGATCTTACTTTGAAGGCACGAGAGGGTGGAAAGGTTGCATTTTCATGGTCCACATAAAGATGGGTGTGATGCTATATATATTTTTGTTAAGATGTTGCCTTTGTCTTCTTCTCTATTGACAATTTACTCATGGAAATTTCTAGAGATTATGTTAATTGTGAAAGCTAAAACAAATTCTATTTAAATAGGTACGTTTATTTAAATGTGCGAATTCTGTCTGTAGAAGGTAAAGATAGGCTCCAAATCCCTTGAACTTCTGGCAGTTTGATTAATAGAGAATTCCTACCAAATAAAAAAAAAGGGATGTAAAGAAAAAGAAAGAAGAATAAAGGGGGGTTGCTTATATGGCTTTTGAGCATCCACTTGGGACTGGGGCAGTGTTATATCTCCTATCTCTTTGGAATATTCACTTTGTGACATGAGAGAGAGTATATTGTTTCGTTTTTTTATCAAATGAGCACATTCTCAGCATGTCTTGGGGGGAAAAAATAAAAAAGTAGTGATTCCTTTGTATGTATATATTTTGTACTACATTATGTAGACATGAAAGTGTGCATAATTCATATCGGAAGATGTATCCCCTTTGAGGGGAATGATGTACAGAATCCACAAATAAAGTTTCTACTTTTTTTATTTTTCTTTTCAACAAGAGTTGGCAGCCCAAGGCCTCTGTGCACCTTCACCTCTTTATCACACTTTCATGAAAGTTCCCCCGCAGGATTACCTTTATCTTCACCCCACCCCCAACCCCCCCAATTAAAAAAAAATAATAAAATAAAAAAAGTGTCCTTTGGCTGTAAATAGAGGGGAAATAAGGGAGGCATAAAAGAGTGTAATTAATTTTATCATTTTTATTTCAACATCTTTTTAACATGTTATAAAAAGAGGACGTGCATAATTATTTAGCATGCAACTTAAAATGCAAATGACCAATGCCCCAAATAAAATAACCATTTTCATTGGATCGGACTGTAATTGGAGGCCACAAGTGTCTCAAATCAATGATGTTGGGCCCAATGAACCAACGGCCCGAACCAACTTTCAAAATAATAAACCCAGCCCGATTCGGATATATCAACTGAACAACCAACAACCCGCTTAATCCCATTTAGCATATTAAGTAAATATTAATTATTGCTGAATTATTAAAACCCACAAGATTGCCAGAAAAGCGAACTAAGTGGTATAATGTTAGATGCAATTATACAGCACATAGAATATACGAAATCATCAATGACTTGTATAAGAATTTAATATTGTATGGGATTTGATTCGATTTTTTATTATTGTTCATTCGTTTTAAGGTACAATCAGTTTAAGGTGTGCAGTGGGCCGTGCCGACTCAGGATTAGTACACACAGTCATAAAATATTCGACCCAGAACCAGTCCTGGGCCTTTTAACGGGTTCCAATTGGGTTCATTTATAAACTCAGATCCAACCCGTGAACTGACCCCATTGAGAATCAGACCAAGCTTGAATATGCTATTTTGCCTTATTTCTTTATGAAATAGAGGTTTTGTTTTGAACAATTATTTAAATATGGTAGTATTATGAAATAAAATAATAATAAATTAAATCACACCAAAATTCATAACTAGAAAAAATAATAGTTAAGATTATGTAATGAACTTAGATGATAATAAATTCAAAAAGAATTTATAATAAATTTTAAAAAAATAGACAAAAAGTATTAAAAATTTAGAAATAGAACAATAATGATAATAATTTTTAGAATTTAAAAAATATAAAAAAAGCTACTAGAATATTTAGTTAAGGAGAATAAAAATGAAACTTATATGTTATGTATTATTATTATAGAAAAAAAAAATTAGCCCAGCAGGCACGGCTCAGAATCAGGTGATCCTGGATCACTGGGCTAGTCCTAGGTTTCAATACTTGGGACCGGTCCGATTTCAAGCGAGCCTGGGCCAACCCAACTCATTTTTTTTTTATCCAATCCGTCCCTGACCAAATTAGTCCAGCTCGATCCACTGTGCATCTTGATAAACAGTGTTAAGATACATAAGAATTTTCATGTATTCTGTTCTTTGATTGGCATTTGGCTTGCGATAGCATATGCTGTAGCTCACTTTATATTCGATTTGAGGCAAGAAATGTTACTTGGTTGAATTCGATCCCTTTGTTCTCCAAAATGCTCTACCTCAAATACCCACAAGCATCTTCTAAGCCTCAAGGGTTCTACTCTCTACATGCAACGTTATGCTTGTGCAAGTTGGGTATTCTAAGGTATTCTTTCACCAAAAATTCTCACTACCAAGTTTGATCAAATCAAACTAATTATATGATTAGTATGACACAGTTGTTATATGATTGATCATTTTTTTTTAATTGTATATCAATAACATGATAAGTGTATGATACTTGGTATAGAATTGGTTCTATATAACCAAACTTAGTCCAAAACAAAAATTCTCATAACTACTTGTCTAAATTTGTGGCTTGTTGTGTTTGTCGACTATATATCTATGTTTATACTATTATAAAGAAAATATTTTAATCATACCAATTTTTAATTACTTCAATTTATCCTTTAATTCATTCTATTTTTTTAAAAATATTTGTCCACAATAATAATTTTAATATTTTTTTAATTATTTTATAATTACAATTTTTTCCCTTCTCAACCACTACTTCATATTTCTATATCACATCTCTTCTTCACATTCGTTTTCTCACTTTCTTCTTTTCACAAACTTCCTTCTTCTCAATCCACTAGTTCATGTTTCCCTCTCACCTTCTTCATGGTTTTTTTTTTCACTTACAAACTTTATGATTCCACAAATTATAATTTATCTTTTTGTCTCTCACTTTATACTACATTTATTTCTTATCACAAATTTCATTCTTTTTCCTCAACTTACACTATGTTTATATCTTTTCACATTTTTTTTTAATCTCACACTATAATTTTGTTTCAGAGATGATTTTCTTTTTTTCTTTTCCAAAATTTTGAATAGAAAGATGATTGCAGGAAAAGACAAAAGGAATATAAACAGAAATCAACTGGCAATAAGCAGATCATTCCACCACTAACTGGGAACGAATATGCGCTATCCCCACCATCACCCCTTCAACTTCTCTAATCAAATGCTCTTATAAATTTGCTCTACTTACCTTAAGAATTTCCATTCCAATATCTTATAACCCCGTGATCAGCTGCAAAGGATTTGTTGAGAATGAAGTCTCATGATCAAGTGTTCCCAAAAAACAACTCTTTCTTTCAGGAGTCGAAACAAGTGTTTGGGGAGAAATTCAGACAAATATGCGAGAGATCTACTGTGTCCAAGAGACGTGGTGGGATTTCTGTGTCTAGAGAGATTGAAAGACGAAACAAGAGAGGTGGCGTCCAAGATGATCCCATGAGAACTATAATGTTCTTGGGTTCTTGGAGCCACACTTGAATAACTTTCTAGTGAAGTTCATCCTGAAGATGGTGATGATTATCAAGAATTCAATAGTATGTAACAATAATTAATTTGTCAATTACAATGGTGTTCTTGTTGTGCACATAATTATTAGAACAAAAGGTGATAGTTACTATGTCTGTTATACGGTTCAAGGAGTGATTACTGTAAGATTTAAGTAAATGCAAACTAAATAAGTGTAATGTAATTACCGTGTAAATCAAGATGAATTGTGGATGTAGACTCTCAAATGCAAAATTGTTATTTCGATATTGGGCTCGGACAAGATCGTGATCCCTTGATCGGAGTCAGCAATCAACTCATTAAATCCTCAAGTAAATTCTTTATTTTCTCCACTCCAATTTCAAGCATCCCAGGCAGGATACCTGGGACTAAAATAGCACGAGCTCACGTTAGCATTGAGCAGCTTCAAAGCCGCTTTCGACTTAACACACCTTGGGGTTTTGTACTGATTAATCGACGCGCCACCTTGAGCAATGAACAAATCCATCAGCTTCTCAAAAGTCCCCGCCTTCACCACTCTGATCTCCAGTGGCCCCACCGACTTATCATTCGTCCTGCACCGCCGGTACACGTAATCCAGCCCCTCCTCCACCGCGATGCAGCACTCTTCCACTGCTTCGGCGGAGACTGGCGGCTCCTGGGGGTGGATTGTGTTGTTGATCTCCCAGTAGATGACGTAGTGGCCGGGGACGGAGGAGGTGTCGGCGTAGCTGGTGTACTCGACGAGGAGAGCGTGGCGGGGCTCCAGCAGCCTTTTCACGGCGGCGGTGATGCTGCGGTGGAGGTCTTCTTCGTTCGTCTTGTCGTTGTCGATGCTGAGCACGACGTTGCGGCGGCAGATGAATCGGAATTGCGGCGCGTGGTTGTGGAATCCGGTGACTTGGAGCACGTCGCCAATGCGGTACCGGTTTAATCCTGATTAATTAATACTCCCGTGCCATTAACAAGTTATTGTGATGATTGCATGAAATTGCACACAAATTAATATAGCAATTGCAACACCAAATTAACTGCCTTTACACACACACACACACCGAAAACGTATTTTTTGTGTTTTTGGACATTTCCAGCTAACTATGGGCTTATACACGGGAGCCCAATTTAGTAAGTTATGGGCTTATACATTGGATAAGTAATGGGCTGATCCACTAGCAATTCTATGGACTTTCTTAAGCGAACTTATCCACCTAGAGCTTGCCATCGAAACTGCATACCTCTGTCTGCGTAATATAAGTGTTTTTCTCTAATTAAAACTGCCATCAAAAGTGTTTTTCTCTAATCTAGTAATATGCGGCAAAATCTGTCTGTCTGCGTCATCCTTTAATATTATTTAATATAAAAATTTTGTAACTTTTTTTATTATTTAATAAAATATATGTAAAATTACGTGTATAAGAAAATAGTGATAAAACAATATATATAAAATTAATGACATAATATTAGAGAGTAAACTAATGCATGAAAATAAAAGAAATAGTGGAGACCGAGAAATAAAAAGTTCGAAGTTGAATAAATAAATTAATTAAATATTGAAAATATAAAATGATAGACCAAAAAAGATTATAAATTTATGTGTTTCTTTATCCAGAGTCCCTATGATGGTAAATATTCATCCCACTACAGTACTAAAATTCATGATCTACACTTTGTTATGATCATTACCCTGTAGAATATAAATGGAATTTTTTTTTATAATATGGATATCTTCGTGGTTAATTAGGACTATGAATCTTCTCATCTTATTGGTTCAATGTATGTCAATTTATATATATATATCTATTCATCACTATAATAGTTTTAGTATATATTTATATACAAGTTTTTAATTTAAAAGAAATATTTGAAGAAAATAATTCAAAAAATTGTTGGATTTTAAGAATCCACTGCAATAACTCAAAAAACTAATTCAAAAGGTAGGAACTTAAAGATTTATAACATATTATAATTTGAATTAAAAAAAAATTCGCCTCGATGCACCAAGTTGACCAAATAAAATTAATCATATTAAAGTGTACATCAATTACACTTAATTAATAATTAGTTATTATCGAACCTATCAATAATAACTTATTCTTTCAGACTCCATCATTAATCTTTATTTTTTTTTTCTAGAATTTGAAAGTTTTTAAAATATTAAATTATTTTATTTTAAAATAAAGACGAGAATGATTTAATAGTCAAGATTTTTTTAAGTAAATTAACTTAAATAAAAAATGTGAAAAATGAAAAATTAGGTTGTGATATATTAGTACATAGGTGGTGTGGGGGGGCTCACCGGAAAATGTAGTGACGACGAGTTCATAGTAACAACCCACTTTGACATGCACGAGATCCACTAGCTTACTCTGAGGCACTTCTTCCTCTTCATCTTCTTCTTCAAAATCCATAAACAACGACCCGTTTTCACCCAACGGTATAAACTCGAAGTAGCCCATATTCGGCAACAGCGTAAACGACACCTCCGACGGCTCGCACAACGGATTCACATTGACTCCGAAATAACACTCCGACGATGCGTACATCGTACAAACCAACGGCAGCTTATCGTCGCTGTAATACTTCAATGCCGGCACGTACTGCGACATCGACCCCGTCACCACCGCCTCAATATACTTGGCGTTCGGCCACAGCCTACATATGATCCCCTTCCACGACGTCGTCTGGCTGCAGATATCCTCGATTTCCTCCGCCAGATCAGGGTCGAGCGGTCCGATAAGATCCAACATGGCGGACCTGCACCCCGAATCGGTAATTCCTTCATTGAGTTCCCCGGAGCGAATATCCTGGCAGAAATCACGCCAGTGGCGCTCGAGGAAGGAGATGGAGCGGAGGAGGGCGGAGGCGAAGACGGCGCCCAGGCGGAGGACGCGTTGGCGGTGGATGAGGCCGGCGAGTAATTGACAGTACATGCTTTGATCGCTGTCGTAGCAGAGAATTGCGGCATCGGGGCTGGTGAAATCATTGAAGGGATCGTGGGGACGGTGCTTGAAGTGGGCGCTCTTATAGTAGCTGGTTAGCACTGTGCGAGCCGGTAAGCCGCATGGAGTCGACATTTCTGCTTTCACGAAGTAGAGGTACATGGCTTTGCCTTCATCCAGCCCAGGGACGTGCCTGGTATATGTTAATAATTATAACATATAGATAAAAATAATGATTCAATAACATCTTATAAATCAAAATCTTCCTCCTACTCAAGATTCTTGAACCCCTAGGTCATGCAAAAATTCCTACTACACAATGATAAACTGGAAAAAGTGGGGAGTTCAAAATTAAGGATATAATTCTCAACTGGTTCATTATAGGCATGATGAGATTGTATAGGAAAGTACGGCGATCAAGATCCTCCGCGATGGACGGCATCAACTTGGGCTCTCCGGCCGATGTTCCGGAGCTGCAACGTTGTCATCAATTATGCATCACTGAAATGATCATGCATGATGAAGTTGCAAGTATAATATATATACCTGCATATTATCTCAGTGATGGGGTGGGCAGTAATGAGATTGGAGTCTTCCCCACTAGCAATTCTGAGAATGTAAGGTCGAATATCCTTGTAAGTGATAACAGGGACACGCTTCTTGAATTGAGACACTGCATCCCCCATACCCCCACCCCCGCCCATGTACAAGTATTTATTCAAATACTGAGTACCCCAATTTTGTGCCAAGATTTTTCTCAAAATTTCTTCTTGCACTTCACCTGCTTTTCTTGTTAGTCTCTCCAGTTCCTTCACTGCCTCTCCACCTTTGTACTCCAATTTCTTCCCGTCCATTTCGATCGATCAAAATCCTGTATTTTTTATGATATATGATTATATAATTACTTGTTGTGGTTGTTGTTTGAGTGAATAGTAGAGGCTGACTACTGAATGGGTCTATATATAAGGTGGAAGCTAAGCAGCCATGTCATGGCGTAATTAATATATATGTTATCTGCACAGTGGCTTCTTTTTGGGATATGATGATGATTGGCTGCCGCTCAGACATTGTCGTTCCTACGGATTCCACCACGAGCCCCACCACCCAATTTGCTCTCCTGCTCTACCATCATCCTAATGCTTACTTAAATCTTCAATTCTCTACTTCAACCTTAGCTGCTCCGATTTGAACCATATAGACGCACTTGCATATTATAAGATCCAACGAAAATACAAAATTCATCATTTTGATTTGAGTAAGAGTTTTTCAAAAAACTTTCAAGGAAATGATTAACTTCTATTAATTAAAGTGGTGGCAACAATTATTTAACGGATTAAACCTTTGTAATGACAAACAGCCGTTTCCAGGACAGACTTTATGTTTTACTACTGGTGTCAAGTTATATTGTGCTTTTGCAAAAACATGGGTTTAATGGGTTCTTACTGTTTTTCCCACTCTTTTAACACTTAAGGCAGACAGCATCTGATGCATCCATTTCTGATTAGAAACCCCCTTTTCAAACGCCTCACCTCAATATGCTGCTCTGCGAGACCTCAATATTAAAAATCTCTGCTGATCACGTATGTCATAAAATTTATATTTTTCACTTCTGTATTATGTATTTTGTCTAATTTATATTTTTAAAGTATGAAAATAACAAAAACATCCATAACAAAATAATTTGGCATTTTTTACTTTTTACGCACTATAGGGTGCTAAGGGTCATAGGAATCGACCCTGCAACGACCCTCAAATTAGTAAAGTTGTTAAAAAAAAACAACAACAACAACAACAACAAAATAATGGTTGTATATTAAATGCATACACGTTACTTAAATTTTAGCCTGGTTATTTATAAATTTGGTAAAATACATAGATGAACATCCTTCAATCTAATGTTATTAAGAACGCAAGAATCTCGACATGATGATATTCGAAAACTCTAGCAACCTCAGCAAAATGAATAAGTGCATGCATGAGAAAAGACAAGTGAATCAAATTTGTTTGGTTTTGGTATCAGTTCCACATCTCTTTCTTTATGATGGATAAAGAGTGTGATATGACGTGTAATACATAACGACAACGTCCAATTCTATCTTTTTCCCTGATTGCAACCTCTCACCCTGTGCCTCTGCCTGTGCCTGTGCCCAACAACTTGCACCAAAAGAATAATATCGTATCATCATCATACCAATACCAATACCAATTTGCTATACTATGTATCTCAAGTACAGTACCTTCACCACACTTCCACTCATCAATTAATATACACTCCTATCTACATTAATTAACTAATTTATTCCCTTAACATACATATCAATCACAATTCAGCATTTTTTTTTTTGGGATTGTATGATTTCACGTGAACTACATATTTTAAAATAATTGAGTGGTCATCATGAATTCATATATTTTTGAATTTAAAGTCGGGCGAGGACCGAATTGGTGCACCACCAAAATGTAAAAGGCATGGATCTTAACCTGTTTGGTGATTAAGAGAAGAGTTGGGGATACTTAATTGTGTAAATTTTCAAGACTTTGAGGTGTTCCTAATTTAATCAAAATCATTCTTGAATACTAGTTCCAAACTAAGAGGGTGTTTGGACAATCTTATGAAACATTTTAAAATATTTTGTAAGATGTTTGAGGCCATAATTTTGAGTATTAGTGTCTGCGCGCGTACTCCATAACCCGACTCGATCCAAACTCGAGTACATACGGAACAATCACACGTGAAATCGTACAATTCGAAATCCGATTATACACATACATAACATGAAGAATTTACGTACGAAACGATCTCAGCCAGAGAATGCAATTCGATATGCCTGAGAGGAATTTCTAAACGCAATCAAACAAGTAGAAAGTAGAAAGAGAACACAAAAGGAGAAAAGAAAAAGAGATGGATGGAAAAGAGAGAGAAGTTCCATAGTACATATGTATGAAATTTTGTCCATTTCGATTTGATATTGATAATTAAGTAGCTGGAGGGATGACATAAGCCACAGATATAATATTTCCTTTTGGGCAGCAAGTGACAGACATAAGGTTTTGGTGATGGAGATGAATTTTTTCCCTTTGGACATATAATTGTAGACAAACAGTTGAGGACTGATGCGGAGTACTTCTTTTTTCACTTTCTCATAATGCACCCAGAAAGCTACCTCTTTTGCCTCCCTCGTTTTCCATCACTGGATATGGAGACCGCATTCGCGTGCCCCCCCTTGCATCATGTTGTCCTCCATTATATATATTTAGGAAAAAACAAATTAATTCTAATTTTAACCAATTATATGACAAGTACAATATACTTATGGTGTGAATGGCCTATAGTTTAAAAAGTGTGAAGAATTACATTTGTTTTATGATTGATTTGGTTCGACTAAATTTGAATTAGGTTAAAAAAATTCTATACATATTGTATAGTTAACCTCATTCCAACTGCACATATATATACATTTATCAATATATATGTATAATTCAGCTCGAAGATTACCTCCTTGTTTAATTTAGTCGTTACGATCCCAGATTTATTAAATATTCTATTCAAGACCCACAATCGGAAAAGCATTAAATAAACTTTAAAAATCGCCCTCCAACAATCAAGTCAGTATGATCATTTTGAGTAGAAAAGGATAGAGGAGAGAGCAGTAGTCCACTTGGATTGTTAAACGATCCTTTAAAAATTTAAGTTGTTAGAGAGAAGTCTGGACGTGAAATATGTTTTAAAAAATGAAACAATTTACCTCTCTATCTAAGGAGGTAAACTGCTTCATTTTTTAAAACACAGGGGGATAAATTGCTAGTTATTTTTTATAAATAATAATTAATTATTTATTTCAATATCACATGAGAATAAATTGCTATTCATCCTAATAAAAAGGCATGAATTTTATACACATCTTGCAATTTTCTTGTAATATATACCAGTGATGATCTTTGTATATTATATTTTAATTAACAAGTCAATATATGTGGTGAGTGGCGAAGCAACGTTGACAATTATTACAACATTGTACTTGAAAATAATATATATATATATATATATATATAATCAATGATCTATCTCAAATGTTGATCTAATGAGATTGTTAGGATAGTCAACTGCGTAAACTAAAAGCAAACATTACAGTGATGTCTAAAGAGTGGTAGGAGATGTTTTTTTAGGAAAATCAGGTTTCATCAAATTAAATTAATTATATAATAAATATAATATATTATGTAATTGATTAATTTTTTAAAATTATACATAAATCACATAATAAATATGTTATATTTGTCGTATAATTAATTCTTATATGATCATATAATTGATACCATGGCAATTTATATGCTTCAAAAGAGGTTAGTAATTATATATATTGATTGCAAAGCGCTGTCCCTGCTATGTTTTCTTCTGAAAGTTGTGCGGCTAAGTACCAAAAATACTCTTGTTTATTAGATATATGTGTAATAAATTATAATGAGCTTATCTGAGATTTGGTATAATTATATATGAAAACTCTGAATACTTTCTTGTTATTTAAAAAAATTATTAATACTTTCCTGATTTTAATGGACGTCTAATAATTAGCCAAATTTGTTAGGTTTTCATCTATTTTTATGGTGAACCGATCAAAATGTCCTTATGGATTAAAAATTATAATTTTATTTATTTTTTAAAATTTTTTGATCTTTTATGGATTAAGTGGATGGTGTTTTTTATGATTTTCCCATCCACCCCATTTGATTTTTTTTATAAATTTTTTATTTTTTAAGGAAAAAATAAAATAATATTGTAAAGACAAAGTTGATAATTCTATACTTCCATCCAATATATAATTTCATCAAACTTTAGAACTGTATTTATAACTTTTCAAATAACAAATGAGTATTTATATTATATCAAATCTCAAGGAAAGATGGTTGTAATTTTCGCGGTGACGAAAAAGAAATAGAACCCAAAAACAAAAAGTGAGCAAACACTTTGACTCAGCGTAATGCACATAAAGGAAGCAGCATTTTCAACAGTAATCTCAACTGCAAAATGTGGCACATGAAGTGAAAGCCACTCCCTTTCTCTTACTTTATTTTCCTGAATAAGTGAAGAAAGTTGCACAAAATTAAAAGTGCTTTATGCAGCTTGTTAAACGATCATCGTATTTAAAATTTTAAATTATTTAATATTAATATTTTAACATAATTGTGAAACTATGTATTTATGCAACACCAACATTCTTTTCCAATTTAGATGTACGAAAAGTGTATTTATGGAAAGTCTTCGCTGTGTATATATTATTGGGTCATGTGAAATATTTGAAGCCCAAGCCATTGGACTAACTGGTGGCCCAATTTGGGTCCAATTATGGTGATGTGTTGGGAAAATTAGTTTCACAGCCCAGCCCATTTATTTGACAAAGCCCAAACAAATGGGCTTTCTGTGGGTTGGGCCCATGCGGGGAACTATTTGAAAAAGACGAGAAACAAAAGGATTTTTATATTTAAAAAAAAAAAAAAAATGGGTCCAATTATGGTGATGTGTTGGGAAAATTAGTTTCACAGCCCAGCCCATTTATTTGACAAAGCCCAAACAAATGGGCTTTCTGTGGGTTGGGCCCATGCGGGGAACTATTTGAAAAAGACGAGAAACAAAAGGATTTTTATATTTAAAAAAAAAAAAAAAGGGGGAAAAACAAAATATCGAGTGGCAACCGTTGGCACCGGATAAACTGATAATCTTGCCCATGAATTCTCAATGGCCGCGGCAAATTTTGCACCACCACTCCACCACCGCCATCGACATCATCCGCGGCTCTACCTGTCCGGTTGCTCACCCCCAAATTCAAGTTCATTGCTGATATCAAGAGCATGGTTTCTCAGGAGAAAACCAGCACTCTCCTCTTCTTTCTGGGTCTTAATTGAGCCCACGAGAAACACTCATGGCCAGCTAACCCATTGCTCTCCCTCCCCTTCTTCTCCTTCTACTTCGCCGGAAGTTAGTGCCCCCACGGCTGAGTCGTGTATCAACTTGGGTCTTTCCCTGTTTGCCAAAGGACGGGTACTTTTTTTAGTTCTGTTGTTTTTTATGCTTTCTTCGAGTTCATCGCGTATTATTCGAGACGGAGGATGTGTAATAATTTCCCCTACATGTTCGCTAGCGGCAGTATTTCTTTTTCATTGATTATATTAAGATGGACGCACGCACGAAATCACGCTGATTATAGTTTTCTTTAAGTGATGACGATTGTATTATCTACTTCTGTTATTCGGTTTACAATGTGCATTCATTGAGATTTAGGGTTGAAAATTGAAATTAACTGCTCAATTCAACGTGAAATCAATCATCTGAAGCTCGGAGGAGACTAGTTCTCGTCCCTATATTTCTGTCTGGTGTAAAATATGGTGGTCTGGAGTTCTTTCACTGATAGTTAACGAACATGTCAAGGAATTCCCGGTATACGTTCCTTTGTATTTGCTTTTTGGGGGAAGCCAGTGCAAGAATCAGTATAAATGTCATTCAAAATTTGTATTCCAGGTTAAAGATGCTTTGGCTCAGTTTGACACTGCTCTTACTTTGGATCCCAACCCTGTGGAAGCTCAAGCTGCTCTGTACAACAAAGCCTGTTGTCATGCCTACAGGTAAGATTTAAGTCTTTGTCAATCTCTGATCTGAAATTTGGAGGGTTTTTACAAATTCTATACAGTAGAAGGTTCCAATTCTAGTTGGCAATTTGAAGGATGCTATAAATTCAATCTAGCAGGACAAATTCTCATGTCGGAGATATGAACTATGTATGCAAAGGCAACATATTATTTCAGGCACCTCAACGAGAAATATGTAAATGCTGCAAAATGCCAGGTCTCAAGATGGAGCAAGACCACTCTATTGTGATCATGATTTTTACATGTCACATTCAAGTATTTTCTATATTTAACAATTGTAAATACCAGGATCTTATTTTTCTTGTTTACTCTTTGAGGCAGGGAGGAAGCAAAGAAAGCTGCCGACTGTTTGCGCACAGCTTTGAGAGAATACGACCTCAAGTTTGGCACCATATTAAATGATCCTGATTTGGCCTCATTTAGAGCAATGCCCGAATTCAAGGAGTTGCAAGAAGAGGTTAGCTGCTCAAAGCTGGCCACATCTTCTCATTTTATCTACTTCTGGACATATGTAGATAACTTTTAACCGTCTTTGATCATGATGTGTAAGCTTGCACTGGTATTCTCCCCGCTTTTTCTTTTACCATCAACAGGCTAGATTGGGTGGAGAAGACGTAGGCTACAGTTTCCGGAGGGATCTTAAACTCATCAGCGAGGTCCAAGCTCCATTCCGTGGGATAAGGAGATTTTTCTATGTGGCACTGACGGCCGCTGCAGGAATTTCATTGTTATTCACCATACCTAGGCTGCTCCGTGCTATTCAAGGGGGTGATGGTGCTCCTGGCCTATTGGAGACTTCGGGAAATGCAGCAATAAACATAGGAGGTAAACACTGGCATATTTTCCTTTATATGAACCATGTGTTATTTTCATATTTACATGTTCACATAATTGGATGATGTAATTATTTGTTTGCATGAATCGCGAAATACTTGTTACAGAAATCAATTAAGTTTTTGACTCAGTATGGTGCAGGTATCATTGTTCTTGTGGCTTTATTTTTTTGGGACAACAAGAAAGAGGAGGAACAACTTGCACAAATTACAAGGAACGAAACTCTATCAAGGCTGCCTCTGCGCCTTTCAACTAACAGGATTGTGGAACTTGTTCAGCTACGAGACACAGCAAGGCCTGTTAGTAACTCTTCTTCTCTACCCTTTTGCATTCTTTCAGTTCTTACGTATTGGTGGTAAAATTAGGAGGGAGAAGAAAATTCCACTGGTAACTCTAGTTTTTTGGCATATCAACATAATATGTACTGAAGCTTCTTGTTTGCACCTCAGCTGGATTGTTTTTACACCCTTTTCTTTTGTAAACAAATTGCTTCCATTTTTTAGATTTCTTCTCTTTATATCTCTTAGATGAACATTTTCTCTCGTTTTTTGCTTTCTCCTTGTGGTGGCATTGAGTATCTGTCCTTTTATTATATTCTATTGTTGTGTAACCCTTGGAAGCTGTTGCATGCTCTCGAAGCGTGAATAGCTCTCTCTCTTTCTCTCCACCAATTTTGCCTTATGTCAGTTTCTTAAAATGATACTATAGCTGAGTATTGATTGTAGGTTATTTTGGCTGGCGATAAAGAAACAGTTGCTTCAGCCATGCGGAAGGCTGAGAGGTTCCGAACAGAGCTTCTTAGGAGAGGAGTTATTCTGGTTCCTGTTGTATGGGGCCAGGGCAGAGAACCACAAGTGGAAAGAAAAGGCTTCGGCCTTTCTCCAAAGGCAACTGCATCACTTCCATCTATAGGGGTAATACTGTGTAGAAAGTTTAATTTCTCATTCAATTATGTACAATAAATTGGTCTCTCTTACATATCCTTATGATTGCCCGTACCATGCTTAACTTGAAAAACAATAAACCACATTGTACATCACATATTTCTAAAGTGTTCTCTCTTCTCATGGATCCACAATAAAATATTGGACATCTACTTGTGTCTGTTTCTGTATGTGTTGGTTGATGAATTCTGCTCTTTTTTTCCATAGGAAGAGTTTGATAAGCGAGCTCAGTCTATAGTTGCACAATCAAAAATTAAAGCAGAGATTCGATTCCGAGCGGAAGTGGTGTCACCTGCTGAATGGGAAAGGTCGGTAATTGCAAGGTTTTATCAAGTATATGTTTAGTCTCATACAGTTTCAAGGATAAGAAAAGTATCTCTTACTACCTGTATCAAGCTTTGCCTGGTTCTGGAAGAAGACATCAAATTCACTTCTGAATGTATCTTGTATCAAACTCTTTTGATCAGTTATTTTAATATAAAGTGATGTACATAATCCTAAATAATCAATAAATCTCTTTGCAAAATGTGTGAAAAATCTCTCCACAAACATTGGCTGTACATGAGTTCTCAATTCTCCTCCTTCTCTATGTGCGTACTTTTAATGAAACAGAAAGTTTATAAATGGATTGTATATGTTATTTCCATGCGTAGTTTCTACACTACATAAGGCTTTGACTGCATAAGGCCTTTTGGATTTCTCCTTTCCAGGTGGATCAGAGATCAACAGAAGTCTGAAGGCATAACTCCTGGCGAAGATGTGTACATAATTCTCCGTCTAGATGGTCGTGTTCGGAAATCGGGGCGGGTTAGTGATCCTTTGTTTAATTATAATCATCAAACAGTAGAATCAATACAAGCATAGTTAGCATTTGATTATCGTGTCTAATATGCTGTTGAAATTTACAAGTCGCTATTTGTCCACCAAGTTGATGAAATTATATGTAAACCAAGTTGGTGGAAATTTTGTCAGCAGTGATATGATGCACATTTCCTCGGAAAAGTCCAGTGAAGAAAGACAACATTTTTTGGGCTCCTCGTCATTAAAAGTTGACGTCTTCCTCACCTATTTTGCCCTTGTTTTAAATTTGATGATCACAAGGTTTTCTTACATCAGCCATCACGAATCCAGTTAATTTCTTATAGGTTTCTGCTCAGTTGAAAAATCTGTTTTATCGCATTTTTTTTTCCCTTCATTATTTATTGCATTTGTTGAAGTGCTGATGTCAAAATTGAGAACTAAATAAATGTTGATATCATAAAAAGCCTGTGAGACACGAAAGCATTTAGGGACTTCTTGATACGTCGTTGGTGTTTCTATGCTGGTACAATATAATTAGGCTATGTTGACGGATATGTATTGCCATTTGCTTTTACAGGGGATGCCTGATTGGCAAGAAATTGTGAAGGAAGTACCCCCAATGGAAGCATTTTTGAGCAAGCTAGAAAGATAATGCAAGTTCTACGGGATTGTTAGTGCATTCAAGGTGAATATACAGATCACTTAGCTTAATTGGTCTTCTATTCAACTTATGACTATATATCTGAATTTCTTCTGACAAATCTCATAAATTTGCTTCCAAAATTGATCTTTCCCGTGTGCACATTGATTTCTTCATATATTCAGATTTGTAGAGTGATTGTAATATTTTTCTATTAGTTAAAAGAATGTGATATCATTTATTTGAAGCCTTCTCTGTTTACCAAACCTCTTGAGCATTGGTAAGCACGAGACTTAGTCCATTTCTGTAATTAATTTGTTTTGGGACTCTTTAGAAATCTCGACTATCCACACATTTCTTTTTTACTATTACACTAAAAATTTCTAGATTTAAGTGATGAGGTTTAATTTATGCAGTGAGGTTGAGGTCTCATTATTATAAGATTGTGATTAAATCCCACAAATATGTGGATTTTTGTCTATTTTAATAATATTTATTTATTTTAATAATAGTTGTTCGTTGATTATAACACATTAATTATTGATATGTTGATTGATATCTATCGGGAAAAAAGAAGTTTTTCATATGTTGATTATTACAGTGTTAAGGATTGAAATTCATGAGGTAATTTATACATAATCTATACACTTTAAAAGAAAGAGAGAGAAAAAGAAAATCCTCGATTTGATTGGTGAAGGACAAAGTTTGAATGGAAATGATCCTTAGTGTTATAACTTATTGAATTTCCATATGAGTATTTATTTAAGGTGAATGTTTGTATTCTTAAAAGGTTGGAGATTAATATATAGAAAAACTATCATTTTCGATGGTAGGTATTGAAAGATTCATGGCATTGAGGTTGAGGGATCCAACTTGTGTTCTGGTTCTGGACAACAATGAGGACACGGTTGAACCGCTACAAAACATGCATATAAAAACCACCTTCTCTACTCATTCAAATATTATTATTATTATTATTATTATTATTATCACCGCCTCCTAACTATAAATTCCCAACTCTCTAATCTTTGTGGTAGGTTTAATTGCTGCTAATATTTTAATAGGTTTTGGGGGGTGGGGATGGTTCTT
>NC_026150.1:974523-981534 GCF_000512975.1 Sesamum indicum
AACCAACACTTTTCAACTCTTCAAACTTACACATTCATTAATTAATATACTTACAATACAAATTTATCTGTTTCGGAATATAAATTTCTATTTATTTGAAAGGATTTTATAATAATATTTTAAAATAACTAATTCTATTTATCAGATAGTTAAATAACTTTAAATTAAAAATATTAATATGGCGAGAAATTTCAGTAATGATGTCATGAATATTTACTTATTTTTATTAAATAATAATTGAAATAATGAAAATTCATTGTATTTTTTATAATTATTATCTCTTGTTTACTCAAAAGGTGTTCATATTTTTTATAATTATATTTGTATCATTCTCTCTTGTTTTTACTTAATTGGAAGACGAGGTTTTAATTGCAATATATCCTAATTTTGAAAAAATAAGATATATATGTATTAGCCAAAAAGTAGTAGTGATAGAGATGAGCAAGTTTTTTTATTTAATTACTTGATATATATGACAGCTGATTTTATTCCCTTCTTTTCATATATCTACTTAACATGTTCTCCACTACATACCAACATTAGTCAACACAATTATTTTATTTTTTCTACAAAAATTATATTTTCATTCCCATTAAATCTAATAATAAAAATTCTCATCTGTATAAACCATAATTCAGACCAACTCACAAATTTGAAAACTAAAGAGGTTGCAAAAGTTGTGACTTTATATTAACTTTAGTATTATTAATGTATTAGACAATTCTAAAAACAATTTCAGATTAATTAATTGATGGTTTGCGTTGAAATTTGTGAAAGCATGATTGGTAAGTTCAACTACCGCACAACACCCAAATATAAAATTAGTGTGGACAAAGGTTTTCAAAATTCCTTCTACAACAATATAATTATGATTAAATTATTGATTTTCAAGAATTCATATATATAATTAAAGACCAAAGTATCCATCTCTTCAATTTATTCATATCTTAATTTTTTCAACTTTCTTCATTTTTCATAATTATCTTTTGCTAGTTTTTTCTCCTCATTCATTTTTCTCTTATGTATATATATATATTTTAAGTTATTCTTAAAAGTTCTTTAATAAATAACCATTTTTTTAACATGTAAATAACATTGTACTTAAATGTATACCCACTAAAATACCCTGAAACATATAATTTATTTTAAACAAAATTACCACTTCTTTTGAATGTTTCTATCATGCACATTTAGGAAAAAGATAGTTTAGTTTTACCTTTATTATTTTATATAATTAAATAAAAAAATAAAAATTATGCAGACGCATCAAGTGTGCTATAATAACTATTTTTAAGAGATAATTACACTCTCTTCCCCTGAGATTTAGTGTAATTATCCATAGACTCTATGTGGTTTAGGAAATTACATTTAGCACTCTTGAAGTTTGTTTTCATCTAACAAATAAATTTCTCTATTAGTCGAAATTCACTGAATTTGCTGATATTATTGAATGAAAATTGATATTTATCCTTAATTGACTTATTACTAACTTATTGCAGTCAAATAATTTTTTTCGAACTAAACTATCCTTATAATAGTAAAGATATACCTCCTCACATGCATTAATATGTGAAGATGTATGAGGGTAATTTGATCATAAAAAGGCAATAAATTAGTAACAAGTAAATCGAAGGTAAGTATAAACTTTTTTTTTATTTTCTTGTTAATATCAGCATATTCAGTGAATTTTGACTAATGAATGGACTTATTTGTTAGACGGAAGTCAAATGTGCTAATGTAGTTTCTCAAACTATAAGAAATTTTTGTGTAATTATATGAAATCTCAAGGGGTGAGAGTATAATTATCCCTAATGTGGTTACCTAAAAACAACTATTTTTGTGATTACCATTATATTAGGGTGACGTGTAGTGGCAATTTGGTTAATACGGGGAATATTGGAACCAAATTCTTAATCCCCCAACTACTTAAAACGGCCTTGCAGCCCGCTCAGTTTTCTTTCTCAATTAAACAAAACTAAAAGGAGCTCTTCCCTTTTTGAACCTCTGAAACAATTGATAAATGACGAAATCTCGCCTTTTCCGCCTCCTTATCCCCGCCGTGGTGGTGGCCGCTCTCTTCCTCAGCACCGCGGATGCAGGAGAGGACTTCAGCTGGATTCCTATGAGTAAACCGGTTACTTGCCAGGGATCACTCGCGGAGTGCATGGCCGATGGTACAGGGGAGTTCGAGATGGACTCCGAAGTCAACCGGCGGATATTAGCAACCACTAGGTACATCAGCTATAATGCTCTCCAGGCGAACAACGTCCCCTGCTCCCGGCGAGGCGCTTCGTACTACAACTGTCGACCAGGTGCTGAAGCTAATCCCTACACACGATCATGCAGTGCTGCCACACAGTGCCGTAGTTAAATTGGTTTTTTTCTTTTATTTGTGGCGTCTTGTTTTACATATATGTGTATGTATTATAGCAGGTATGATGTTGTAATAGTTGATTTTTCTTGTTTGAAGATCTGAATTATACACTCTATCCTGCGTGTGGTGTATTTTTGGCATGTGTATTCTTCTTCTTTCCTTTTCCCTTTTTCCTTTTCTTGGATAATGTTTACACGTTTCTTCTAAATTAACTGATTTACAGAACTATGTTATAGTGGTACTGATTTATCCATCAGGACCGGAGAGCTCCTATTGTTTTTGCTCAATATCTATATTTCTTTTATGAACATTGTTTCTACTGATTTACCAATAGGAAGTTGGATTGAACTTATGTTAATTCATAATCTTGAAAGGAGACAGCATATATATTATTTGTATATTATTTCTCTCCCTTCCCCCTTCTACTGGAGATTGCGTCATAGGAGGGAAAGGGAAGAAAGAAAAGATTCATTTGGTTGGCAGGAAAAACCAACGGAGAAGGATCGAAGAAAAGGAGCTGTTTGAAAGAGACAAATTAGCAATTAATGTTTGGCAATTTGGCAGTAAGGGGAAAGGGAAGGGAAGTTGGAGAGGGAGAACCTCTTTTTCGCTAGTTGCCGGATATCCAGTGGTTTTTCCCTCCTACTATAAGCAGAAAGTTCAATGAACATTGGATCCAGTAAACTCAATCTGTTTTTTTTTTATATACTTTCTCTCTCTAGAAAACAAGCCAATCTTAATTGAACCAGTCTGCTTTCAGCTTCGGTCGCGCGCGTAGGTAGCAAATATAGCTTAATTATTTGGTGAGGGAGAAAACAAAAGAAGAAAAATGGCGAAGATTTTCATGTATGAAGAGAGTGAAACAGGTAGAATAAGTCAAAAGAGGAGAAAGAATAATTTTTTTTTTTCTTTTTTGTTTTTCCCCGGAGAATTAGGCGAATGTTCCCCAGATCTTCTTGCCAGGACTCGTCCTCTCCAACTCCAACAACTTTTAAAGATGCAACAGTAGCTCACCAAACATCAGTTCAGTGTACAGCATAGATAATACATATAGGATTCTTCTTCACGATATTAACATTTTAATACATGAATAACTCTAGTTTACATCCAACTTAGTCATGTTCAAATTAATCGCATGCCAACTACAGTAGGCTAGCGATTGCTAAATTTAACATATAACTATTCACATCGCAATTATAATTATATTACTAGAGTTAGTACTTTTGATTGTTATAATTTAGACAGACTGCAATACTCTTTAATTAATATATTTATTTATGTACCAACATAATTATATCTTAACCAATTTTTTCCTTAATATTATTTTCTAGCCATGCATATTTTATAATAATTATATTGATATTCTAACAATTCAACACAAGCATATCAGCGACAAACTCTAATTAGTTCAACATTTTTATTTGTCCTGAAAATTTGTTAACAGAAATGAAGTTATAATTCATCAATCCTGATGCGGATAGGATAATTAGTTCACACCGGATCCTTCAAATTGTGGGTCAAATGACCAGTCACTTCACCATATCCCCCCACGTGTAAACATTCTCTCCCCCTCCCCGCCGCGTGGCCTCCTTCTCCATGCAAATCTACCAGATAAACACGCTCTGCTCTATAAACTCTCTACCTCTCCGCCATCTCTACCGCAATCCCCTCTTCTCTCAACCTTAATTTCGACCTCCCTCACAAAACTCTAACCATGGCCTCCCAAGATCTCAAACACCGAACCAAACAACAAGAACAAACCCAACCAGAAGTGATTACCGCTGACACTAGTACTGGCGACGCAAAGCAAAAGAAAACCGGCACGGCGCGGCGGGGCCTCCGCTCATTGATCGTCGCCGTCGCCTTCCCATTATCCCTCGCACTTCTCGATATCTTCTACTTCGGATCCAGCAAGCGCTACCGCAGCCTCCACAAGCCCTTCTACTTCCCGCCTCTTTGGGCCCTGCACGCCGCCTGTCTGGCGACTGCGTTCCTGTCGGGCCTCTCGGCGTGGCTTGTCTGGGCCGAAGGAGGATTCCACCGCAATCCCACCGCTTTGATTCTATACTTGGGGCAGCTGGCGATCACCCTCGGATGGTACCCGGTTGTGTTCGGGGCGGGGGCGATACGTGTCGGGTTGGTCCTGTGTGGCGTGCTGTTCGGAGTGCTGGTGGGGTGCACGAGGATATTTAGGAATATGAACCCGATTGCTGGGGATCTAGTGAAGGCGTGTTTGGTGTGGGCGGTGCTTCTTTCTGTTGTGAATGTTAGGCTTGTGTATCAATGATGAGAGAAATTCTCTCTTGTCATGGTCTTTTCATACGTGTATGCATGCAGCAGGTGGTTCTGATCTCTCTCTCTCGTTGATCAGCTCTTTCTCTCTCTATATCTATATGTAAAAATATGTTACAATTTGGGAATATTAGGACTGTTAGATGAACCATATCCGTTAAGACATGAATGCGGTTTTACAGTTTGTCTGTGTAGTGTGTGTAAAACAACATGCATGGTGTTGAGCAAGTAGTGTAACCATTCGCCAGGTTGATGGCCGAGAAGAATCCCTTTAAAATCTTTGCCTACCACCATTTTTATATCATTTTCTCATTTCCTTGGTAATGAAGATTATATTATATGAAACGAGGACATGTACGTGGGATATATAAATAGTGGGTATTCATGGTAACTTCTCTAAGAAAACTCAACTCATTATAATTATCTGTATACAGTTTGGGTAAGAATGCAATCAGATCGAACTGAAATGAGTTGGCACTGGTGGCAGTAGCCGTACAAAATTTTAAGCTTTGTTTTAACAGTGTCTCTGGCAATCAACTGACGCAATAGCAGTAAATGAAGTCAGTTCGGTTTAACAGCGAGTGAGTTTGGGCTGTCCTGTACTCGAAAAGACATTGAGGAATATTCAGATTTTTAGTGCAAGTTTGCCAATAACAAATCTAGAGGTGTCTAAAATTTTTTAGTCAAATACCCCGATTTTGTGAACCGCCAATTCAGAAAATCCAAGTGTGGGAACACAACCGAACAGAAATCATGTAACGAATACACGTCTTCCAAAATTGAAATAAATTGGACACGCAACGCGTCATCCTCGCGTCGTGGGCGCTCTCTCTAACCCCACAACCAACAGCTCCCATAGGTTTTATGGACAGACAAATACGCTAAGAGCCATTTTGCTGATTGGAATTCTAAGATAGAATATTATGCGTTGTACATGTGGCGTCGCTGCATTTATGATTTGCTCTAGCTCAATTGGAGCTGTTTGCTTCTATCTCGTTGGACAGAGCCGCCTCAGAGTCACAGATATCCTCCTCTTCTGGTTGATTTCTTGCCCTTCCCATGTCTGAAAACCAGGCTTGCGATTTATCTCATGCTTCCACATATACCGTGCCTCTCCCCACATCAACACTACAGAACCTGGGGTCAGAAGTACTGGAATCTTTGCTTCTTTCTTGACATTTTCAAGATGACTGATTTCAGCTTCTGCTGGACTAAAATGCATGACACATGATGACTCCAAGGAGATTATCGCTATTCCATCTTCGAAACGCATAAGGTCAACATGTGCACAAATTCCCTACATTCCAACGACAAGACGATATGAAAGAGCGGAAAAACGCATTAGCAATCTAGTTCAGAGGGACAAAAGAGACACCAGTACTTTTCTTTCTCAGGACAAAAATTCGCAGTTAACTAAGAAAGATAACTAGAACCTACAACTGTCATCCATTAGAAGCAACATTTGACAGTAAGTTAGCCAAAGATAAATATATCGTCACATGATGACACTGTAAACCAGATAAAATGAGCAATACAAGAACCAAAACGCACCTCACCTGGTTGGTATATGTTCACTATCAATTGGTTGAAAAGAGGTTCTCGCCACAATAACTCCGGTGGAAATAGATGAGATTCTTTACTGTTATCACTAGATATAAAGTCCATGGTTTCGGAAAAATAACCACTTAATAAAATATTCTCACGGATATAATATGAGAGTTCAAGGGCCCAAGTGGGAAGATCGCCAAACCTCATTGCCTGCATTCAATGAAATCGCTTAGAATAAAAGCTTTCAAGGATGTTATACTCAGGATAATCACTTGTAAGCTAATCACCATGCACCTCAGAGAAACAAATAAAGATGAGCAAAGAACCAGCTCCAAAACCCATGAATGGGGAAATACATACAGAATAGAGAGATGAAGGTTCCCAGTATGTAAATTTAACCAGTGTAGACTAGGTGCCCAGAGTGATGCCATCCTCTGACACAGGTACTTCTATTTTGAGTACAGCCTTAGAAGGAAACTGAAGCTAACTCATATAATCCCACTTGCGAAGATGGTGAACTCTTCTAAGGAAAAGAGAGGAAACCAAGACACCCTCTTCTGACACAATACCTTTTATCATTGATCAGAGGGTTATACTTGGTGTTCATCTGGAGCATTTCACCTATGCACTCGATACTACCATTTTAATTGGAATATTTCTGTAAATAATGATTGTATCTTGAATGGTCTAAACTCTGAGTCTTGAGCCATTATGGACTCTTTTCGTTTGATGCAAGTCTAAGAAAAAGAGTTTCCTCCAATAAGAGACACTATCAACATTCACCAGTACAAGACACC
>NC_026150.1:981562-1004723 GCF_000512975.1 Sesamum indicum
GCTTTTCCCTTCTCTATCCCTCCATGTTTCCTCAAAAAAAAAAAAAAAGAAAAGCAAAGAGTTATACTGTCCGCTTTCATCATTTCTTAATTAGAAATTCCAGCAATGAAACTCATCTATTGCCAAAAAACGTACTTTAGGGGATACCAAACCATCCATTTTAAGTTCAGCAAGCAAACAACTTATTTGGCCTCCTTAGCAAACTTATGCTTCTCATCTGAGCATACAACTCCATATTCAACTGTTTCGCCGCATTTATTCATAAACCAAACAGTTCATTGCATATGCCAAACAACAAAAACAGTTGGCAAACTAAAACGTAAAGAAAAATTAAGACTAAGAAACGAGGGAAAATCTATGAAAACCTGATTTTGCGAGGCTTCAGTCAAATATCCCTCTGCATCCAATAAAATCCAAGCATAAATTATTCTCACCATAAGGTGTTAATCATTGTTTAAGAAAAGCGCAAAATAACTGGATCACCTTTCTCAAGAGCAGAAATCAAGGAGGCCTGCTGATCGGTAGACAAAAAGTCCCTGCCGATCCAGAGGCCTTTGATTTCAGTAATCGGCTCCCAAATATCGGTATCCCCAAATATCGTATGATGCTTTACGACTTCATCCGTCGAATCACTGACTTGAACTCGTCCTTGCCGATGATGCGAAGATTCGCCGTCGCTGTCCGATGATGAATCTCCAAATGCTTCCCTCAGAATCGCTTTTAGCTCCTCCCCCTCCTCGTCCTCCATTTCTCCCCTTTGTTCACCTGATTATTCTCGTTTATCTTCTCATCAACACAATTGATATCCCAATCGTTTTCTCTTTTGCAATTATCATTAAATATTCTGTCAAGTATTTGAAGGTTTTAATAAAATCTCTCGAACAAACCTTAAACAGAAAAATGATGAATTTGCAATCAGTGTACTGTTCACACACGAACCCTAATCCCAACTCTAATTTCTGGTAATAAAAATATATTAATATAATATATAATCTTAAATATGAACTATAAAAAGAAATTTTAAGAGACATATTACTATAATATGTTATTCCAATATTATGAATATAACTTCATTATTACATATCTATATACCTTTTTTTAAGAGCATATCTACACTACTTTAGTAGTAACATGATTGGTAAAAATATACACATAATTTTGGGAGTATTTGCAAAAATTTTTGCTTTTTAGAGAAGTAATGTTTATAAAAGAAAAAATAAAAGTTGTAGTAGAATAAAAAATAGATAATATTTACTAAAGAAATGTGAAAAACAAATAAATGACTATTCAATTCATACATATTAAAAAAAGATATTAGTTAGTTTCATATTTATTTTTTTTAAATATTACCAAAAATTTGTTTGTTATCGAAATAATATAATTAGATGATACAGCAGATAAAATATAAAAAATTTTAAAATATTAAATATTTGAAAGTGTAAATTCGATTATTGTAAAATTATTCAAATTATTTAAAAATTTAATATCAACTTTAAATATATAATTTTAAAAATAAACTAAAAACGTAAAATTGATTAGAGATTATTATAATAAGGGTAACAATAAAAAAAAAAATCAAAGCAGTTGAGGTATGCTTCTAACTTTTGGCCTAACAATATTTTTTTTAGTCTTTTCAGAAGTATAATCTGGCATCTCAAACCATTCAAAAGTATTTCTTAAGAATCATAAGTTGAAAAGTATTTTTCTAAAGCGCTCCCACATACTTCCTTTATATAATTAAATATTTACCAAAAAAAAAGAATAACAAAATATGAAAAAAAAAAAAACTAATAATACTTATAGCACGTCATTATAAAAATACAATTGGTCAAATATTTTTAATTAAATTATATAATATATTAATTTTTAGTAAAATCATAATTTTTATTTATGAGATAATATTATTCGATGATTCAAAGGATAGACAAAGACAATAAGAGAAGGAGAGCAACGAATAGAAAGTCAATTTGACGAGACCACCCAATCGGTACTAAATCTAAAAACCCCAATGAGATTTTTCATTAAGGTTTTTGCATCTCTACATTTTTCTATAAATCGCGACTTTAAGTCATTTCTTTCATTAATTTTTCAATAGATCAAATATTCAAAAACTTTTCTTTTGTTTTAGCCCGTTTTTGCTTATATAAATTATTATACTATTACAATATTTAAATAACTAATCTAACATGATTTATTCAATATATTTGATTCTTGAATCATATAAAATAAGCGATCCTCAGTAGAAAAATCAGTACTACAAAATAATA
This sequence comes from Sesamum indicum, assembly GCF_000512975.1. Classification (NCBI taxonomy): domain Eukaryota; kingdom Viridiplantae; phylum Streptophyta; class Magnoliopsida; order Lamiales; family Pedaliaceae; genus Sesamum; species Sesamum indicum. The sequence continues at coordinate 983,830 of NC_026150.1, forward strand.
AATACATAAAAGTATTACTAATAATAAAAAAATAATATGAGAATGTTATTAACAGGACAGGGACAAATTTTAATCACAAAATGTTAAAGGAAAGATTGGTAGGGTTGGAAAAATGCACAAATTGCTATTTGCATGAAAAGTTACGGCGAAGCTAAGTCCTCATGATTTTAGATTTCATGTGTTCCCACTATATGCATGAGATGTTGTCTACTGCATAGTAGGAGTTGTTGTTTATTATTATTGTAATAGTTTTTGTTAGATATTGATGTTGCATGGATGTTGCCTATTGCGTATTAGGAGTTATTGTCTGTTGTCTACTGCATAGTAAGAGTTGTTATTTTCTGTAATAGTAGGTATTTTTAAGCAGGATATGATTATTATAATAGTTTTTATTAGATAATAATGTTGATAGGAATAATTGTTATTGTAATCGATTTATTTAAAATATATATATATATATATATATATATATAAATGATGTAGTAGATGCTATTACCATTCACCTTGTACCCAATTTAGCCATGGTGTTCTCAATATGCTTTTAACTATAAGAAAATAGATGTGAAAATGGTAACTGACAACTCCAATGTTTGAAAGGCCCAGATCAACATGGATCTTCATTGGCCCAAAACAAGAGCTATTTATTATATTATTTATTTAATATCAAAGTTGTATTGTACATAGAAATAAAGATGTATGGACAAACCTCTCTATTTATTATTTATTATTATAGAAATGTTAAATTTCTGTATAAAATTGACATATTCTGATCACTGTATTTTGACATAGAATGTGAAACACGATTTTAATGTTTTGATTTAAGCTACTACTATTTGATTTAACCTCATCATTCTACTGTTTGATTAATTTCCATAGTTAGCCTAAACGTTATTTCATGTTAATAATAATTAATCAAATCAGATTATTATCACATCCAACAGTAATTTCGCACTAAAAATATTATTAGAAACCTTTATTTTATATTATGTGGTTTTTGCTTAAATGCATTTTTTGTCTCCTAATTTGGAGTTTTTCTCCTTTAATATTTTATGATAGTATTTAATTTGATCCTATATATTTTTAATTTCCACAATTTTATTTTATTTTTTTGTCGGAGTTCACATTCTCCGAACATATATATTAATTAATGCGTAGAACTATTCATTTTAACAAATTAATAGGTCTAATGCTTTATAATATAATAATTTTTTTTATCATCGTCCACTTGTTTTGGATGTATTCGTCAATTTGAATTATCAATATAATGAATCAGTATTAAAATTTAAATGTATTAAATGAAATAATGAATCGCTTATTTAAAAAAAGAAAAAAAATCTCCAAAAAGATGGAAGTGTATATATCTCATTTTGGCTGTCAATTTGTGGGATAAATATTTTTTATATATTAATATTGTTTCAAGTGATGATCCAGAGTTGTGGGAATAAAGAACGGAGGACGTCGTGGAATCTGATTTGGTGAATACATCCAATATACATATTTTGTAGATTTTAAGAAGAGAAAGAAATAGGAAGGTAGGTGGTCCCCCTGCCCTGCCCTCCATGTAATATATCTAGGGTTTCTCAAACCCAAAGCGCGCAGTGGTAAACATATACATATACTGTCTTGAACAATGCCAATTCAGCATATCTAGGAATTACACGTGTGTGTTTCCATTGGGCTGGTACTGGTAGACAACAAGTAGCTACAAGGGAGACCCTAATTACCACCAAATCCGATTTGCATTAAGCTATTGAATCTTGTAATTTATTTGCCACTATTGGAAAAATCTTAGAAAACCCCAATTGGCAATTCCGGATCCACTATATATATATTATCATTCAACAAAAATATCCATCCTACACATTTAGTACGTACACATATTACTTAACAATGCAACAAGTTAATTTAATTTATTAATTACACACTTAATTGACCAACACAAAACAAACTACTGATCAAACCTCCAAACCACAAACTTAATTTGTTCTTGTATTACAACATCAGATTATCTCACCCTAATTAAGTTACAACCAAGTATGAAAAACACCAGAATCCTATTTATATAGATTCATCCACGAAATTATACATAAAAGCAAATCGGAGCTACTATTATTATTAATTTTTGACTTACTGTATCTTAACTTTATGCATATATAGCTAGCCCTAATTAAGCTCTTCTCTTTTCCCTCAGATGGAAACTGAAAGGTGGCGGAGAATTAGGCCCCCTTTGCTGTCTCTCCTCCGTCTGGTTCTCCTCCGGGCCAGCACCGGTCTTGTTCTGATTGGCCCTCTCTCCTTCTGCCTCTCTATACCTGATCAAATACCTCTTCAAAGACTCAGCGTAGTCGTCGAATCCTAAGTTCCCCAAAGCCCAGCAGATGTCATCTCCATTCACGGTCTTCCTCTTCTCCTTGTGGCATTTCTCAGATGCTTCGCCCGTCACAAAGCTGATGAACTCCGACACACATTCTTGCATGGTTTCCTTAGCTTCCTTGGAGACTTTGGCGTTGGGGGGCAGGATCTGCTTCATGATTCGCCCCACATTTGCAATCGGCAGCAGCCGATCTTGCTCCTTGATCAGCCCTGATGTTTCCTCCTCAGCGTAGTCATTACAGCAGTATTTGAACCCTCTATCTTTGTGTGAGGATGAGTTTTTAGGGCCTATGTTGTCTACCATAATTCCTATGGTATATAGAGAAAACCTATTGATATATATCCTCTAATACACAGACACGTTGCGTTTCTCATCATGTCCCTTACTTCACTTTATATAGCCTCCTACGCACGGCCTTACTTTTATGTATGGATGTATATTTGATGGGACGGAACCCATAAAATTTTCAACCAAATTAATTAAGTAATAATCTTTTAAATCGTAAAGAATTCTAATACATTTTGCAATAAATATATAATTCAATTCTTAAACAAATCAATAATCTTCTTGTAATATAGAGTGTGTAAATCTGATAAAATTATAAGTAGTTTTACATATAATTAAAGAAGGAAAACGTGTAGGTCACAAACATTTTTTCGGCTATTTTTTACCTTCAACATACGAAAATTTTCAAAAACGCCAAATGAAATTATAAAAAATAAATTTGTACAAAGCTAGAATTGCAACCTTCACATAATTGAAATTGGGATTTTTCATTATAAAGAATTAATATATGTTTTTGACGGAATTTATAATAAAGCCTAAAACTGTAACCCAAAGAGAATAATAAAATACAAAAATTCATCTAAAAAGCAATAAGAAGAGAAATTAAAGTAGTGCACTTACAAAATTATTTCAATAACTTTACTAATTATTCAAACATATTATAATAAAGTCCAGTCTGAGTTTAATTTGATGAGGGATCCATATGATTCGTAGCAGGTCATCTGAAATTTTAACTAGTGTGTGTGTGTTTTAACAGGTCTCAGAATAAGCAAACTTGAGTCTAGAAAACACACTAATTATGAGTGTGATCAACTTGTCATAATATATACACTATAAGAAAATGGTTAAACAGCTACGGAAAAAAAATCAGTATTAAACTAATTAATAAGTAAAACTTTTGTTGTTAATCTTTATTATTTAACACAAGACTTTACTTGCTACTAAATTCAGCAACGGAAGTTTATTTGCTATAACAAATTTAGCAAAAAATTATTTAAAAAATATGTTAAATAATGTAGATTAGCAATAACAATTTTACTTGTTAATTAGCTCGATATTAATTTTAGGAATAAAGTTTTTCGTAGCTATTGAGTCATTTTCTTATTGTGACATATATATATATATATAATGAAATCAAGAGCTAATTAATTTTCTCTCCTCAAGACAAAAAAAAATATAGTAAAATAATTAAAGTGTTGGTATTAGGAAATAATATGATGAGACAAATAATTAAACCCCTGATCTAATATATGTGAATGAATCATGCATTTATATATGTATGGGGGTGAAGATGAAAAGTGGGGAAATTAGTGGCAGGCAAAATTTCCATTGATGGTACCGAGTTAGGTCACTTTTCTCATGGTTTTGAGAACTCTAATTAAAACCCTAAAATTTAATTAAAGAGAAAAAATCACACCTTTTCCAATTTTTATTCAATTATTATATATATGTAGTACTTCACACACACATATGTATATATATATACATATGGTCCCCCCCTTCTCACTACTCTCATGCATCACTTAATTTACTGATTACCCTAATCAGTAGTGATGTTGTAAATCAACAGTAATTGGAGGACCCTATTTTTTTTTTTAATTTAAAAATAAAAAAGAAGAAGAAGAAGAATTGAGAAAAATTATATATATATATATATATATATATTTGTTTTGTGTGTGTGTGGGGGGGGGGGGGGGGAAAAGTGAGAGTGTTGCAGGTGATGCAATGCAAACCTTCATTATTCCTGAAAAAGGTCAACTTTGGAAAGCCAATGAATGGGAATTTATGTGAAAGGGATACTTTTTAGGGTAAAGTGAAGTAGATACCTCTTTTCTCCTTTTGGAATTCCTCCAATTTATTTATTTATTCATATTTCCAAGAATATATACCTACCATTTTTTTATTTATATATATTCCTCACCCTACTTGGAATATTATGTGGTCCAATCCCTACATTACATTCTACAACTAATATTAATTACTTTCCTCTTATTAACTACCATTAAAGCTTTTGGACCACAAACTAAAGTTGCTGCTGCTCAACTCAACGGATCATCATCTGCTTCAACTTTACTTCATTTTTCATTATTATTTTTTTTAAAAAAATTAAATCATTTCCCAAATACCCCACATATGTTTTACGTTTTTAAGTTAGAGTAATAATATTAATTTATGTCAAACTCGACACCCATGAACCTCTATCATATAGATATGCACTAACGGCCATGAGGTCTAGCTCCTGCAATCTCAATATAATTTAAGCAAATTGATTTAAAATTCAAAGAGTTTTAGCTAGAGGGACACCCGGACAAGGCTAACGTATTGTGTTGTAGGCTAATTCACAATCTAAACAAAATAAAAAGTAAACCCCACCTCAAATAGCAAATAACTAACTTAATGCAGCTCATCACTTACCTCGGTCAAAATCGGGGTTAAGTCTCAGTTAATTTGTGATATTATGAGTAGCAATAGTAGTTTGGAAAGGTAATGAATTAGCGTTACCTACCTGGATGAGTTAAGCATTCACTTGGAATGTTGGACGCAAAAAGGGATTCTGTCTCAACTACAACCAGTGTGTGTTTTTATATATATACCTAAGACATAATCCTTTGACATGGATGTGGATGTGGATGTGGATGTGAGTGCAGGCATTCAGTTCTTGAAAGCGACTCTAAATTCGTCACCTCCTTCAGAATATTTCACAATTTGTTTTTTTTTTTTCCCAGATTTCACCTTACCCACTACTCTTCACTTTCTATTTTATTTATTAATATTATGTATTTATAATATTTCTATATCTATTACATACGAAGGTAAAATTATCAAAAACAAAAAACAAATACTACATATATAAAAAGTTTTAGCCCGAAAAAAGAAAGAAATTAAAATTGTGTAAGTCATATTGATTTAGTAGCAGGTTTAATGGTCCATTCTCCCGTTTCAGTAACAATTGGGCTTATTGGATTATGATCCAGTAACAATTTGGGCCGTGATGAGCTCACTCATGTCCTACTCAGTTGGGCCTCTTCACACTGTCCACTGTGAAATGAAATATATTCTTCAAACAAATTACTTTTTTTTTTTTTTTTTTTTGAGAGGAAACAAATTCCTGTTAAAAAATTTCGGAACTTGAGAGGAAACAAATTACTGTTAAATACTGCAATTTCAGACACCCTAACGGTTTTTTCCCTTTTTTTTAGGATAACTATGTTTGCATAATGTATTGTCTGTTTGCACAAATTATTATTTTACTTTTGGATAATTACACATACACCCATAAAAAAATATTAACATTATTTACATAAACCACCCATACTTTTTAAAAAATTATGCAAACATCTTTTAAAATATCAATATCATTACATAAATTTTTCCTATTTTCTTGTTATCAAGGATGAATTATGTAATTATATAAAAAAAAATTATGAATAACTTATGTAGACAAATCATAAGGGTGCAAACATAATTCTCCCATATTTTTTTTTATAATACATACCTAATTAAATTCGAACTCAAAACTTTCACTAGAGAATTTTGAGCCGAATTTGCTAGTTTGTTCCCTAGGGATAAGGGACCGGGACACCCTAATGGTTGAGAACCCAAAATTTTATAAAATTGAGGTGTTAGGTTTAATATTTATTTAGCACATTCGCGTGCGTGTATGAAATATATATATTATCGAGACTATTACAAAATTAAAAAAAATATATTATAGAAAAATGAACAATGTGAGTAATTAATGATAAAGAAATAAACAATAGGGTAAAATATACTTTGCCCCACTAAATTATTCGTCATGTAATATTTACCCCTTTGGTTGGACAAAAATGTCCCTCATACCTTGAACAATTATATTATTCTTAATATATTTTAGTATTTCACACACTAAATCATCATCAAGTTATTTTTTAAATATTTTTTTTTAATAAGTGAATAATTTAAACTAAAAGTAGAGTATAAATTAATATATACATATTTATATAATAGACACACAAAAAATATAATATAACCAACAACTTATATATGCTTCTTAAAAGAAATTGACAAATATATATACGTTTAACCAAAAGCTATATATTTTTAGAAATAAATAAATAAATATATTTTATCATTTTTTTTAAAGAAAATATGTTTCAAGAAATCGATATATAATTACTAAAATAATAAATAACTAATAAATTAATTTTATTATCAAATTATAAATGTTCCCATGAAATACTTTTGTGTATTTATTATACTCATTCATTACTTAACTTTGAGTGTATTAAAAAAATAAAATTCAAACTATTTAACTCATTAATTATAGTTTACTTTACTATAAATAAAAGATATTTGTTAGTTTAGGGGTAACTGTTACATGACAAATAATTCAAGAGGGCAAAGTGTATTCTGCCCTAAATAATATTATTCCTATTAGCCCTTTTCTTATGTTTTAATGTTCAATTTTCTTGAAAAATATGTATTTTTAATTTCCTATAATTTTTCATGTGAATGAAAATATATTCAAATTAGTTAATGGGATTGTGTCTTATATTGGACTGTAGTATCAAATAAATATATTTTTAATAAAAACACCTATAAATAACTATATTTTTATTTGAATTACTGTTGTGAAAATTAAAAAAAAAAAAAAAACAAGCAAATTGCTTTTTTCCAGAAATAAATAAAGGGCTGGCATGAACACATTGAAACATATATATGAGAGATGCCTTAAACAAACATATTATGACCCACCTCATTTAAGGCCGGTGACAAGACTACCAGCAGGCAGGGATCCTCTGCATTAACACTGTCTGCAGCTTTCGTAACACATGCTTTAAAGCATTGTACGTTTGCATGAGAGGGACAAATACTTTTACATGAAGGGATAGCAGTTGACTGAAAGTACAATACGGCAAAGCCCATCAAAAGCAAATTGCCCCTCCACATAGAATTAGCGCAGGGGACAATAGATTGAGTAATGATTTGAGGTTGGTTGCTTTTAGAGTGAAATGTTGTTTAAAATATTCCCACCAAAAAGTGATCATCTTTACTTTAAAGTCAAAAGGTCCCCCCCCCCCCCCCCCCCCCATTATTTTTTTTGTTAAAGAAAAAATTTTATTCAAATTAAATTTTAAAAGATATTTATATTTAGAGTAAATTATATTTTACCCTTCGAACTATACTTATTTTTATACTTTAACATTTAATTTTTTTATGTCAAGATGAAAAAACAGCATATGTTATGCGTATGTCAATAATATCACATCACATAACCATTAAATATCACATGTGCCTCATATGAGATGTTTTTTTCGAAAAAATACTGAGGAGAAAAACAGTTATAAATGACAAAGTGCAAAATTTTGTCAAGTTGAGATGGTAAGTTGACGGAATAAAAAAAATTTAGATGCTAAAGTGTAAAAGCGGTTATAGTTCAAATGATAAAATGTAATTAACCCTTATATTTACATTCTTTTCTTTATGATTTATTGCACAAATCACTCATGTTTTTTTTTATATAATTATAAAAATTATTTTTGACAACCAAAAAAGCTAAGATAGTTTGTGTAACGATATTAACGTTTCTAGGGATAAATGTATAATTTTTTAAAAATTAAGGGTGATTTGTGTAAATATGTCGACATGTTCTGTGGATATGTGTATAATTTTTAAAAAACATGAGTGACTTATCTAAATAGACCATAAATCAGAAAGTGTATACATAATTATCCCTAAATTTAATTTATCTGAACAAATCATAGAGTATAAGTTATTATGATTGTCCTATATATATATATATCATTCGTTTTATATTGAATATTAATCATTTGATAAATGCAATACACTTTCGTATTATTTATTTAAATCTAATAAAATTTGGTCTGAATTAGAAGTTTTGGAATGGAGGAAAAGTGAAATGTTAAAAGAGGTAGAAGGTACTATGAAGATTCATAAAGATAAGTAACTTTTTGTTTGAGTTTTATAGGATTTTGGTATAATTAGATGTGATTAGTTAGTGAGCTGATCACCCCAACAACGAGTGAATGTTGAGTGAAGCGCGCGCTACAAACATATCAATCAAAACTTAAAGGCAATTATTAGTACCTTAAAGTTTCATTTGGGGGAGAGAAAAAACCAAAAAAAAAATAAAAAAAAATTAAAGGTAAATTAATTACATCAATATTCCCTAAAGTTAAGTTTAACTACACAAACATCCCCTACTTTTTATCAAATTATAGATATGCCCCCTGATGAAGTGTCAGTTTGTGCAAAATTTCACTATTTAATAGAAATGCAACTATAACATCAAGGGATGTATTTATAATTTACAAAGGGACGATGAGCATATGTGTAATTAAATTTAACCTCTGGTGTTTTATCATAATTTAGACCTTTTAATTATTATATCATAACTCTTGCAATTGATGTTTTACAATTAATTTTAAACTAGTCAGCAAATCAATATTCACATAATTAAGTATATATTAATATTTAATCAAAAAAGAATGAATGTAAAATTAGGGTATGAGTGTCATAGAAATGACACAGTTCATCAATCTTATGTGTGCTAAACAATCTTAATAGCTCTTTCACATGTCGTTTTTTTATGATAATAATTATGTCCAAATCGAAGAAATTAAATAGATGAATGAAGAAGAAGTTTAAGTCAAGCGTCAGTTTCATGGGTTGCAATAATAATAATAATAATAATAATTAAAATAGCGTACATGAAAGGAATATAGCGCGTTAATCTGACTCATTCCCTTGTTCTTATATGCATAGGATTAATGCTTATTTTAACATAAACACAATTATCGAAATTGGAAAGGAATCTTTGTTCATGTCAAGTACCTAATTGTCCATTGCTTAACATTGTTATCATTAACTAATCAAACATAGTTAACAAATATTAAGTAATTAATCAATTGGATTAACTATACTTAGATCCCTCCAAAATTCTTTGTTTACATATGACCCCCTTCCATTAGGATTTAGATGAAAATACTGACGTCAACAAAAAAAAATTATTACATGAGAATATTAAATGAGAGATAAAATTGGTAATTTGTGTAATTTTTTTTTTACTAACGTCAATATTTTTTGTCCAAATCATAACAAAAAATAAAATGTAAGATGTAAACAATGAATTTTGTAAAGGGGGTGTTGTGTAATTTTAGAATTTATTTAGAGAAAAATATAATTATATATTTTTTTTATTAACACTAATTAATTTGAAGAGTAGTGCATAGTTTTGTTGGATTATGGGTGTCATTACATGTATGTGCAGCTAATGCTGCTCATCAATCGTATCGAATTCCATCGATGAACCCCATGTAGAATATTTGTTTATACCGATGATGCTGTGAAAATACTAGTGTTTGTACGTACATTTTGTCTAGCTCCTACGTAGTTGGTTCTTGACTAGGTTGTTAGAATTTAGTGCATATGCTTCACATTCTGATTTGTGTCTTGTTGTTGTTTATGATGTTTTAATTAATTATTGGCAGCCGGACTGCTGGTTTGTACTATTCTAGTTAGGGTAACTAGGATTTCTTTTTTCTTTTTTCTTTTTTTTTATGTTTATAAATAAATTACGATAATTTACTTTCAATCAATACATCGATATAATTAATAACAAGAAACATATTATAAATTTATTCACGGGATCTCAACATGAACATTAGGATAATTATTAGACATTCTGTCTGAAACTATATTAATCCTCATGTGTTTCTAATAATGTGTGATAAAAATCTGGAGTTTTATATGTTTCTGAAAATGGAAGATTGAAAGAAACAATACCAAATTATTTGGTTTTATCGATCCTGTGTGAATCAAATAACAACATTAATAGCTCCAATTCGGATGTAAACATGCAGACAAAGCACAATTGCATGTTTCTTTCTTCTTCTTTTTTTCCCCCTCTGTTTTGAGAGGGTATGTTTATATATATGCTATAATAATAATAATTAGGTTTGAATGTATTTTTTGTTCAATAACTTGGGTTATTTGGTATTTTCATCTTTTAATTTTTTAGGGTAGTATTTTTGTCCTACATCTTTTAATTTTTGCGATTTCAATTCTTTTTTTGCCGAAGTTCTCCTTTCCTAGTGAAAGTGAACTCTGACGAAAAAAATAACTGAAATCGCGAAAATTAAAAAAAAAATCAAACTAAAATGCTATCTTAAAAAAATTAAAGGACGAAAACGCCAAATAATTTAAGTTATAGAATAAAAAAGTATATTTAATCCTAATAATTATTATATAGAAAGAAAATTAGGGGGATATCAACATCATAAGCTGTCTCTTCTACTATATATATAGCAAATAAGCCAAAGAAGAGAGCAAATTCATATGTTCACACACATTTCTAGCTTAGTAATTCCAACAAGAGTCTCCCTCTCCCTCTTCCTATCTGATCATCCAGAAATAGAGGAGACTGCTTCTCCTCTCCTCATTTTATATATCTTCACCAAAATACAACAAAGTGACAAAGAAACAGACACACCAATTGAAGCTTATCAACTACAAGTGTAGATAGAGATGTCAAATATTACAGGTGATGAGGGCAGTTTCTCTTCTGATGAAGTTCAACAGCAGCAGCAGCAGCAGCAGAATAACTTATCACTCACTTCCACTGATACAAGTAACACTACCAATGCCTCCACCTCCCACCACCACTCTCAGCCTAAGAAGAAAAGAAATCTACCAGGAACTCCAGGCAACATACCACTTTCATCCTCATCTCTCTTTCCTTTAATTTACATATTTACTTTCTTCAAAATACATCATAACAAGTTTTCTGGTTTTGTATTAATTGTTACAGTGATGATGAGTCATATTTGGATGTTGATGATTTTAGTTAGTCCAACATGAAGATAGATATTTAATAAACTTTCAACTGTTCCCTAATTAACAATTAAGAGCTAATCAGAACAAGTCATTATTATTTTAAAAGGCTCCAATAATTGCAGCTCCCATGATAACAATAATTGCTCCCTTCCACAGTATACTGTTCTTGATTAATTGCTCCTTAATTTCCTATATATATATAGACAGATATAGATATATATCCCTTTAACTGTGTATATATGTGCATACTCACCTAGCTACTTCTTCAACTACACATGCATATAGATATATATAGCTTTTTTGGTTTAATTTTTTTTTCATATGTATGATGATGATGATCAGATCCCACAGCTGAAGTTGTTGCTCTCTCACCTACAACCCTTATGGCAACAAACAGATTTGTGTGTGAGATTTGCAACAAAGGGTTCCAAAGGGATCAAAATCTGCAGCTACACAGGAGGGGTCACAATCTCCCATGGAAGCTAAGGCAAAGAGCTACGACTGAGGTCAGAAAGCGTGTTTACATCTGCCCCGAACCCTCTTGTGTCCACCACAATCCCGCTCGTGCTCTTGGCGATCTCACCGGCATCAAGAAGCATTACAGCAGGAAACATGGCGAGAAGAAATGGAAATGCGACAAATGTTCCAAAAAATATGCAGTACAATCAGACTGGAAGGCTCATCAGAAGACTTGTGGTACAAGGGAATACAAATGTGATTGTGGCACTATTTTCTCCAGGTGCGTTTTTGCTTCATTTTTAACAAGTGAAAAATGCGCTTTTTATGTGCGTGATTAGTTTGGTTTGTTCAATGTTCAGGAGGGACAGCTTTATAACTCACAGGGCATTCTGTGATGCACTGGCTGAAGAAAACAGTAAGGTGAATCAAGGGGTGATGGGCTCATTGGGCCCAAATATGCAGGCCCAAATGGCTGATCTCATGTCAACTATGCCCATTAGCACCAACACTAACACATCCATCGCCTTATCTGAATTCACCAACCCACTGAAATCTCTCCCCCAGGAGCTTCTCCCAATCCCATTCAAGCCCATGAACATGTTTTCTACCAGTTCGGGAACCCTATTTGCAAGCCCAAGGAACGGGCCCTCATCATCATCTGGGCTTCAGTTGAGCTCAAATTCCAGCCCATCAGGTTACAATTACCAACAAGACAACAAGAACCTGGGGCAGTACGCTGGGCCGTCCCACATGTCTGCTACGGCTCTGTTGCAGAAAGCAGCCCAAATGGGCGCAACTGCGAGTAACTCTATGAATTCCCCCATGATGCAGAAGAGCTTCGTCAGCAGCATGGCTGGCCCAGATCAAGCACCTGGGCCAGGTCCTGGGCCTAGGCCCATATCCAATGTGCATTCGTTCGACACTTTCCACGCCCAAAGCGAACCGCCATCAGGATTTAGTGGAGGATTCGCAACTCAACTATTGCAGAAGAGCCCAGTGCAAGAGATGGCACAGCTGTTTGAGAGCGGCGGAGCTGGTGGCTCCGCCGTGAGTGATATGGTGATGTACGGCGGAATGCTAATGGGCGGGGACGGAAGCTCCGCGGCCAGATTCTTGAAGAATGTAATGGAAGTGCAAGAGGAAAGTGATCAGAATTGTGGGCTTGGACAGAGAAAGAATAACATCATGGCAAGAACTCCGACAAGAATAGGTGCGGGAGATGATATGACGACCGTCGATTTCTTGGGTGTGGGGGGGTCAAGGCCGCAGAATGAGCATTACAAGAGATTGGAGATGGAAGGTATGAATGAACAGAGAATGCAAGTGATGCAAAACCCTTTTCATCAACAGGATTTCTCATGATGTCGAAAACACACCATGATGTATGGGAGGATCCAGTCATCAATCCGGGGGATTTTTCCATGAAAGTTGAACGTGATTGTGAAGTAGAATATTGGTTCTTGGTCCGATAAAAGATGTACTTGATGTAATAATTGCAAAATAACTATGATTAATGATTTTTTTTTACTCGTTATTTGATTGATCAACTAATTAATTACCATTAAGATCTACGTACTTAGACAGAAACAAACAGCAGGAACTCTCCAATTATTACAAAAGGCCGGAAGCTGCAAGAAAACATGTATTGAAGATTTGTCATATTATTCAGTAAAGAGACGTTTGATGTCACCTCAAACATGAGGAAAAATATAAAAAAAGAATGTCCGCAAAATCACCAGTGGTTCTGAGGAGAAGCCTCTCTTCATATGTGTTATGCATAAGTTTCGTGTCCTATTACGATGTATATATTGTCAGACAGGTGTCCAACGCTAATACCCTGAGACCGGCAAATAGCTAGTGGCACACTCATCTACTGTCTGGGAACTCGTTGCTGGACTTCAGGCATTGGGCGGCCGAGTCGCAGCTGAATCGAGACGTGTGTAAGGTTAGGTACTATCTCCAAAATCTTCTTCTCAGCCTCTTCTGCAACCTCAACAGCCTCCCTAGTTTTTCATATCATACAAAATGAGATGAGTATTGCAGAACACTCAAAACGGGGAAGATTCTAACTGAATGGATTCAGAATGAACATTACCTAATTAAGGTGTCGGGGGGCATAGTAACTTCGATCTCAAGAAAAATTTGCCCTTGCAATGAGTGACGAGTGATGCGCTGGACTACCATTTTCTGAAAGCCATTAGAAAATAAGGTGTAAAATCACGACGATAAAAGGGGTCATGAGAAAATAAAGAAACGAAAGGAAGTGATTCAAGAAACAAGGTCATACATCAGAGAAATTGGAGGACAAAATTTTGGAAACGGTATCTTCAACATCTGATTGCTCTAACGAGGCAGTGCTGCAATGATGATCTGAGCTTTTGCAGTTTCCATTCTGGTTAATAACACTTTGTGAAATATGTGAAGTTGCAGGCTCTGCAAGAAATCAGTTAGATGTTTTCAACTTATGAGCAAAAAATGAACACATTTAAGACAGCCAGTGAATAAGTTATTATATAAAATCAGTCGTTTACCTATGTGTATGAAGACTTCTGCTATTTCAGGATGGGACTGCTGAAGCTGTCGGCGCACATTTTCCCCAACATCATGTGCAGCACTAACACTAGAGAAAGGATCTACCTACATGAAGTATTTGCGAATACCTACTTTCAATCTCTACTACGGACACATACACAACCAGAATGAATTTCAGCATTACGAGTCGATTGTATGCATAACAAATTAAATGAGATAGGAGATCCCACAAACCTCAACATCTACATCTAGATATAGAGAGGACCCTGCTCGCCTTCCTCTGAGGTGATTATAACCCTACAGTTTGCAAAAAGGATATTTAAAATGAACTTTGAAATTCATACAATCATAAAGACTATGTTTACATCCATAACCTGGTTGTGAAGCATGATCTTGGAAAGGAAAGGCCAGACTAGCTGGAAATTCGTAAAAGAAACAAGGTGGAATTCTTGAGCTTATCAAACATTTCCAAGAATCATCAGTTTGCTTCTTCTATGGTGTAATTATCAGATAAATCAAGGAGACACAAGGACTTCTTCATACAAGTAGCACTCTCGTTAAGCGGGACAAATCAACAGAGTATCATCTTAGTTGGAGGTAGATCCAGTGGTAACGGTGATTTTCACAAGTTATATGTAACTAGTTTATTCTCAACGAAATAGATGGAACTGTAGTTTTTTAAGGACTTAGTTTAGTTTTAAGTTAATACTTCATGCAGGACAATCTCTTCTTCAGGCACTGCATCAGCATGACTGATAGTAATGCCGTGATTGAACTGTCATCCTATACTTTACAAAATTCAACATCACAAATATATATAAGCTTTCAAAATAGCACTTCTTATTCTTGTATCCACACGAAAAGAATGTCCAAACCCCAACATGACATCTAAGATATAGCCCCCTCCCAGCCAGCATATTACAACCCCATTAACGCATAAGAACCGAGCAAATCCAGCAATAAGTCATATAATAGAACGACTGAAGGGTATGAGTGCTAAGTCTTAAGCAATTGAGGAACTCAAGAAAATAAAGTGGAAGAGCCAACAATTAATCTAAAAGTTTAAAAACATGGAACTAATTGTAAGGAATTTGAAATTTACTTGCCTTGACTCCGTCAACCCCCAGTATTGTGTGTCTATAAGGTTCCAGGTGTTGCGATGGAACAGCAGCATCCACCAATTCCAAGATACTAAATACAAAACATATATCAACATGGAACAAGAAAATGTCAAAACACATAGAGGTATTAAACTATTTGATTTGACAACAGAGTTGCTTTGCTCAAAAGAAAGAAAGACTTCAGAAAATCACCAGGGCCTAAGAACATATCTCGGTTGGTTCTATCAACTTATGGTTTGTTTAATACATTTATACAAAGAAGAAACCTGCAAAGGTAATAGCTTTAGTAGAAAAGCAGATACATAATAATAGTCTACCTTTGGTAACCACTTCCAACTCCAGCTCTTAAGATCATTCCAGAAACAAGAAGTCCAGCAAGTGGATCAAGGAATCTAACCCCAAGAATAGATCCACCTTATTGTGCAAGTTACAGTAAACACCATCAGTACTAAATAGTAATGCAAGTAATGGAAATAGTTCTATTTGGCTACGAAATAAAAGAAATGCTGACTACTTTGACATTCTTTTAAATATCACTTGTAAAGGAGATGGAACGATTTAGTTTCTTTAATCATCAAAAGTGCTCCACTGGCTGGCATAAAGAGCCATGATCGCAAGTTCTAATTCAAGTAGAATGTTTGCATAAAAACCTAATTTTGACGTCACTTAGTCAGCAAAAAGGAAGTAACAAAAACAGCCACTATAAAACATGAAATTAACTCCAAAGGCAAATATTTACCAACCCCAATAAGAGCAACAACTGATGAAATAGCATCCGCTCGATGATGCCAAGCATTGGCTTTCATGAGGCCACTGCCTGTCTTTTCACCTGCTCTCTGTGTTATCCAGTATAGCCTTGTTAAGACAAAATGTATAGAAGTCAGCAAATATGGAATTAAGAGGTTAAAGATATCTGAATTTCAGATATCAGGACAACTGAACCACATTTCACCAGCTAAGGTAAATACTGAAGCATGGAAATATATCCTATGAAGAGGAATTACTGGAAAAAAAACACTCAAAAAAATGATACGTACAAACAAGTTATACTAGTCAAAGAAAATGAAAGTGAATAATTTACAGATAATTAAGAAAACAGTAACTTGTGTACCCTTCTTTAACAGCAATAGATATTATAGTCATGTTCAGTGCTAGGACTGGGTGGTCCATGTCAATTCCAAGGTGATGTCCATTATGCTGGTGACCGTGCGCATGGTTATGAGCCAAGGCCTGATTGACTATCTCAGGAGTAGCAGACAATATTTCCTACACACAGAAATATTTGGATTTAAGGGTCAGTAAGATATATAATGATGAAAATCACAGTTTCTCTCTTCTGCATTAGACTATGTTATAGAATCATACCAGTAAGACATCTAAAGCATGCCAGGCAATGCCTCCAGCAGTTGCCAAAAGCACACCAGAAATTCCAAGGGCTCCTAAAGTCTCAAACTTGCCATGCCCTGACAATGAAGAGTACAGTGAACTGTCAACTAATGAGTTGAAAACTATGAAATAATCACATCCAGTAAGTTTAAGGCTGTATTTGTTTAGCACCTAATATATCCACAATGATTTCTACAAAACATAGAAGCGACCAACTGGTCGGTCACAAACCATCACTATAATAACAAAATGTGGACTGGGCCATCCAAAAGCACATTGGATGTATGAAGCTGGATTCAAACTTAGGAAAAATCAAAAATAAAAGGAGAGTCTCTTAAAACAAATACATAATGCTAAGATTCCATGGATTGGATGACAGATAAGTAAAGGAATATTGAATCTTCCAACAGGCCAGCAAGAACAGTTATGAACAGACATTTAGCCTTCCACAGTGTGATCGATTGCCAAGTGAAATGATTCTCACGAAAGGAGAAAGTTCCATAAAAACCTATAAATTTCATGATTTGATTAAAGAAAGTGCATATGAGCAATTGCCTTGGAAATATGAACATGTTACCACATGTTAATTAGAGGGAATACCAGTTAAAAATCACATTAAGACAGGCAAATTTTAAACTAGAAACACATAGAATGAACAGAGTAGTGCGTAGATACAGATCAAAGGTGACCATATGGATGTTCTTTATCCTTCGGTGCCCTTGCAGCTTTAAAAGACAGCAATGCTACCCCACTCAGTACCTATACCATTAGAGACACGCATAATTAACTAAAGAAAAAACAGAATTCAAAACAACAGTTCAAGATTACAGTTTTCCCAAGGATTATGAGAATGTCATTAAAATGAAAAAACTGACACTCAAACCATACCACATCTGAAATCGAATGAGCGGCATCAGCAATTATTGCAGTGCTGCCGGAGAGATATCCAGTAACAGCTTTTCCGGCTGCCAATCCAATATCCGCCGCCAGGCCCAGGCGAAAGATCTTCTCGCCCTCCTTCCCCGAATGTAAATCTCGGTGTTCATGGTGTTCGTGGTGGTGCGTGTGGCCCAGATGCCACCGTCTGTGAATCTTGAAATTTGGGTTTTCAGAAAAAGAAGCTGGGCGATCATACAAAACAGAATTGAACGCAGCACAAGAATTTCTGAGGATCTTGGAATAGGGGTACGAGGATGATGTGATTCTTGATGTGCAGGACTTTCGAATGGGGTTGAGATTGATCAAGAACCTGAATCCCATCTTCTTCAGGACTGTTCCAGAGATCAACTCGGTTGAACGAAATTGAAATTTGGTACAAAGGCAGATCGCATGTTCAAGAACAACAAGCGTTTAATATAAGCGAATTTTCAGTATGTTTCTACGAGGAAGCGGTGCACATGTCGCAACTTATAAAGTACTCTTATCATTTTCCCCAAATTTGTCACTCGTCAAGGCCCCCCACTCTGTTTTTATATGTGTGTGTGTAGAGGAAATTATTTTATGCGCATTGTCAACAGTAACTTACCAAATTATAGCTGTTGAAATTAATAATGTTGTCCAAACACAAACATATAGACCAAACACCAAATTCTGAAGAACAGTCCTGGATAATTAATCATCGGCCGAAGAAAGAAATAAGCAATCTTTGTCATTCTTAATCCAATGTATCAAGAATGTCCTCCATATACCCCAAGGACAAAAGCAAATAGATAGCTAAAAAGTACTTTGCAGCAACAAAAAGAAGTCTACATCCCATGCCCAGCATCAACAGTCGGCCCGCATTTCATCCCCAACTCATCTCCACAGAAAAAAGTAAAACCCGCATTCCATCTACAGCAAAGATCGGATCATCACTATTTTCTGTGGTCCGGCCACCGTTGACTTCCAGTTCTGCTCATGTTGTATTCTTGATAACTAGACGACTCCCCCAGACTTTTCTGCATGGACCTTTCGGGCCTGTATCCATGTCTTAAGTTGGGGCTAGCCTCATGATAATACCGGCCTGGTAAGTATTCATGACGTCTAGAGGGGCTGTTATCCGGGCTCCATGACTCAAATTCGGGCCTATCTGCAAGATTGTTTCTACCACCCCAGTTACCTGCTGGCGGCAACACAGCCTGCCCAGCTCCTCCTGCGTAAGCATTATAGTTATTCACTGTTTGATTGTTTTGATAGTGATAGTTTGAATCAAAACCCTGCCTTGAACGCAATGAGTTGGAGACTAATGGTTCCTGTATGTAGGACAACTGTGGGTTTAGAGGATGTGACGGTGCAAGCGATTGAGATGGGGCCATTAGCACAGACCCCGGCGATGGATTAACATTTCCGAAGGGTTCAGCCCGAATAGTAGGGGAAGATGCACCTAGTACATTAGAAGAAGCCCGGTTAGAGTCGGCTAAAGTATTCGCATTTAGCCTCATTTCTGTGGTCAAATGTATATTTGAAGTGATAGGATGAGTATTTTGGTGATGAATTTGTGGGTTTGCAGGTCCCTGCCACTGTTCAGGCAGCTGAATAGGTAGAGATGATACCGGTGGCCCCACCATATGGGCCAACTGTTGGACTGCTGCTGAAGGCTGAGGAGCCAAAATCGTAGTGGCTGGAATCTGATGCTGCGGTAAAATGCTAGTTGGAATCATTCCATGCGACTGGAGGGGAAGAGAAGCTCCAGGTGCCTGATATGCATTGCCATTTTCAAATGCATGCTGCCGTGAAAATGGATTTCTTGAAAAGTCGGGCTTCAGTCCATTCTGCAATAGAAATGAAATTTTCCATGAAGAAAAAGAATTAAAACCATTGTTCAGCAGTCATAAACTAAATATATCAGTAGAGATGTTGAAACCATTGATACAACAAAAAACGCAGTACAAGAATTTGGAAGTGCGCGTCAGCACGGCCATGAAAACCGTTACTTTTTTCTGCCAAATTTGTTTTGGCAAACTGTGTCACGTATAATTTTTTATTCATTTTTTATATAGTTTCTATCAAAATAAGCGTTGTATCCCGTATAGTTTGAGTTTCTTTCAGTTGGGTTGACTTAGGTAGAAGACAAGGAGAGAGAAACTGGTTTGGCCTAGAGTGAGAAAACCAAATGCCGACATTCATTTTTTAATTTCAAGAAAGAAGAAAAGAAAAAATGCTTTTGTAACTTGTACAACATTTCTTATCTATTTCTTATTTACTAGCTACGTTTAAGCTTCTAATATTTGATTATTGCTTTTCCCCCCAACAATAAGCAAGCAAAGGGCACATAAACACATACCGAAAGGAGATTGTGAACAAAGGTTGAAAAAGTTCTATAAAGTTTCACAAGTTGTGTACACAATGTGCTAAAATTACGCACCGGAACAGGGTCGCTCGAAGGTGTCGGAGATGGTAGTGAAACCTCAACGGTGGTATTCCCAGATAAATTACCCAACGAACTCACTCCATTCGCTTTGATCATATCAAGGAGCTTAACAGTCGCAGCACTTGATAGATCACCACCTTGCCCAGACGCCAATGCAAAAACCAAATCTGGGTTTTTCAACAATTCAGCAAGCAATTCGAGGTCCGGTTCAGGCATACTCTCAGATGATGCAGAGGCAACTGAAGCTACAATTTCCTTTGTATCACTTGAAGAAACAGGTGTGTCTATCGGTTCAACATCTGGCAACTGCTCAATAGGGATTTCGGGTGTTAATGTATCGTCATAGTCCATTTCACGGTCCCAAGGTTCCCTTGGGTCAGATGGGATTTCTTGTGCTTCCCTGTAAACTATTTCTCTCTCACGCCTAATTCTGTTTTTCTGAACTTCAACTTCTTTGCTATTAGCCCCATCACCTACATGCCATGCCTCCCTAATTCTGATTTCTGCATGGATGAAACAAAGCTCATGGTATTAATAAAGACGAGCAGCAAAC